>NC_036249.1:25901545-25927121 GCF_002742605.1 Olea europaea var. sylvestris | reverse complement strand
TTAGGGCATTTATTTGTTTTTGCAGGGTTCCAACTTTGGGTGGAATGGATCGACCTTCTAGGCATCTTATGTATGGTTTTCGCGTTAATGCACAAATCAACTTATATCGCATAATATCTTTGGATTATGTTCGACTTTCTTGGATGTTTTATAATGTTTGTGTTTATGCTTAGTAATTGATCTTGCTTGTCTTGATGGCTTGAGAACCTTGCTGAATTCGAGGTGCAACACAATTGCATGCCTTTTTTTCTTATTTTTTATTTTTCCTGTAAGTTTATCTGATTCGGATAGAGAAATTCTTGACCTCTAGCAGCAAGGACGCGCATCTAGTTGTCCTTGTTTCAACTCGTCTGTCATATTGTTCTATTACGCGTAATAGGTTAGGTAGATTGACACGAGTAAATAAGAAATTTTAATAATGAGAAAATTGGCAAAAAGTTATGCTTGGAGACCGGTTTCCTTGTAAAATTGTTATATTCATTCATTTTATTGTGAAACGGTTATATTCGCTTTTTCAATTTTAACGTGTTTATAAATGATTTAAATTATAAATAGATAGAAATGAGGAATGAATAATTTGATAAATGAAGTCAATGGAATGTTGAGTAAAATACACATTTAGTACTGAAGTATAAGAAAAATTTTAAGTAGATAGCTAATTTTTAAAATATTCCAATTTAGTCATCTAAGTTTTGAATTAGTTCTAGTTTAGTCGCTCCGCCCGGTTCTATCAGCATATTCCTTGTGTGCAAGAGATTATTCGTAAAGATTTTTTTTAATAATGTGTGGTTAAAAATTACAAGTAAAATATGAAAAACATAAAAGTGTTTTATTATTATTATTATTATTTTAAGAATGTGGTTTTGAAAATGAACGTGAAGAAAAGTGATTTTCAAAAAATTACTTCCACACATAAATCAATATAAGGTTCACTATAAAATTTGAACTTGCAAATTTATTCTTTTTGAAATAGATAATAAAATTTAAATTATAAATTTTTATTCTTCTTAAAAGTCAATCAAATCTTCTAGCAAGTAAATTACTAAATTTTTTGAAGTATATATTGAACTAATGAATAATATATTTTAGGTGAAGTAAATAACTTTTATTTATTTTTATTTTTTTAAAGTTGGATGAATAGTTTGGTTCAATGAAATTGTCAAAAACCTAAACCAACTATTTCAAAAACATAATTTCGATACGATATGACGAATCGACAATTTTTTCGCTCCTAAATAGTCAATTCTACGTGGCAAGCAAGCAATCCTACTCATCAAAACTTACTTACTTTTACATACATTTCACATGTATCAAGCTCGTGCTATATAAATCTGAAAGCACATTAAATATGCGATCTTCAAATTTAGACCACGTTTTAAATTTCAACTGATCACACTTTACTTACTCAGTTTGAACCTCGACTTTGTTACATGTGGCATCAATTTAAGGACGAGTTTTGACAGAAGGACTCATCACTTGCCACGAATGAGTGAAGATGGAATGGGAAATAGGGACTAAACTGGAAATATCTTTAACTTTAGTTACCAATTTCAAATTTTGTTTAAATTTGAGTGACCATTTCGTGTATTGAACTTAATTTGAGACCACAGATCACACGGAAGCAGCGACGTCGTTTCATACCCCGGCCTACCGTATTAGTTAAGCAAAGCCAACCGACAACGTATTATAAATGTTCTGTGTAAGCTCCCTCTCAAATCAAGCGTTGAAAAAATGGCAAATTCTTCCCCCGCGATTCTCCCCATTTCCGATTCTGCCGACCCCATCATCACCGTTTCCTCCGACACAGCCGCCATCACCACCACCGACGCGCATCAATCCTCCTCTGTTTCATCATTCGGTGCATTTTATTCCAAAATATCAGACACTGTCCGCGTCGGCCTCGCCAACCGCCGTCCCTGGCCGGAGCTTCTTGACCGGACCTCCTTCTCCAAACCAGAGTCTCTCTCCGAGGCCATTCTCCGCTTCCGCAAGAACTACAACTATTATCGCATCAATTACCTCACCGTAATCACGGCCGTGCTCGCTATTTCTCTTCTAACCAACCCCTTCTCCCTAATCCTCCTCTCGGCGCTCCTCGCTGCCTGGCTCTTCCTTTACATCTTCCGCCAGTCCTCTGACCCTCCCGTCACCATCTTCGGCCGCCAGTTCTCAGATTTCGAGACCCTTCTGTTCTTGATCTTCTCCACCGTTGTCATCATTTTCCTCACCAGTGTGGGGTCTGTTCTCGTTTCGGCTTTTATGATTGGTGTAGCAATTGTCTTCTTACACGGTTCGTTTAGGACTCCGGAAGATCTGTTCCTTGACGATCAGGAGTCACAGGGTGGGGTTTCTGGATTCCTCTCTTTGTTCACAGGTGGGACCGCCTCCAATGCCGCCGCTGTCTCTGTTGGTCCGCCACCTGTTGCCGCCGGGATTTGAGGTTTGACGATCATAACCATTACATCCGGATCAATATCATGATGATATTCAGTTCTCATCAAAATCGAATGACAAGTTATAGTTTCCTTTACACTTTTGATTATATTAGCTAATTTTTTCCCTCTCACGAAAAAATTAGGGATAATAATATCTGTAATTGCTATTACTGGATATATTGAATTTTCATTACCGGGGTATTCTATAATTTTCGTTTATTGGTTATATGGTTTACTTAGAAAGAGAGTTAATGATGATTGATTGTTATGTTCTACTGAAATTTGTACCATATCCCTTTTTATTAACGTTCTGTTTCGTATAGATATCTTCTCTTTATTGTGGCCTTTTTCATTGGTTGAATGTAGCTACCGGATGTTGTACTAATGTGGCTAGTTGTGTGCTACAGCGGCCTGGGGTCAGGACCAGTTTGTCAAGAAGTTCATTGTCTGATTTGTGTTTAACTGTATTAATGTTTTGGGCCTGGGTGTATCGAGTGACAGCATATAGTTTTCTTACACCATTAACCGGATTAGCTAGTTACTTCTCAGAAAAAATTAGGGGAATGTTAATATGTGTTTCTATTATTGATAATTTTTTATTCTTCCATATGTTTATGCTTTACTTGGCAATACTTATGTTCTACTAAACTCGATCCTCACATCCCTTATCAATAGTGCTCAAAATGTGATATAGATATCTTCTTTTTATTGCTTTCATAAAAATTATCATGGATGAGGAACTTATTTAATTGTTGGTTGATTAGCTACTGGATATTTGTTAATGTAGCTAGCATTGTATGTGTTCTAGTGCACAGCCTGTGGTAAGGATCAGTTTGCCTATCTTTTATCATGTAGTTTGTGTTCCAAATTGTATTTGAGTGTTCGATTGCTTAACTAATTTTCTTTCTTGCAGAGTATACTGTGAGGATCGTAATATAGTTTCTTTTCTTCCATAAAATATTTTCTTATAACCGGAAGACAAAGTGAGCATTCTCCCTCCCCGTATCCAAAGAGGAGAAGAACTAAGGAACTGCCTTTTGCATAACTGATCATGTTCTTAGGTTTTTTAAAGGACGGTTCAACGAAAAAAGAAATAAAAATTGAATGAAAATTATAGTTTTCTTAATAGATTAGCTCCACTGTTCCTTCTCTGAAAAAATAGGGATGTTCATATTTGTACTCTGTTATATATCCAATTCTCTTTACTTGGGTATTCTAGAATTTTTGTTTCTTCATGAATTCATGGTTTACATTAGAAAAGCGATGATAATGATTGATTATCGTGTGTAGCTTTTAATACTTTAGGCATCAAGATTTAGTGACTAAGTATGCGGTTCAATGACTACAATTTATTGATGTGGTGTACCTTTTGGTTTATGTTAAGTTGAAATGAGCTTTATTCTATTATCAGCTTTAGTAATTTGTTTTTGATATTCAAGAATGTAGGACATTTTCATGCTGGATGACCGAGTACAAGGAGTGATTCAGTATGTGGATGGTTTTTAAAGTGCTAGAAGTTTTTCTTGATCATATAATATTTTCAATATGTAGTAATCTATACTATACATAAAAGTCCCAGAGAAATATTTTTAGCCCTTGGTTTGTTAGCAATTTTTCACTCAAAAAAATCAATTTTTTGCATGTTATTTTACTATTCCGGTCGCAATTTTTAACTTTTTTCACTCACATGTGAGACTCACTTTTCTATCTAACGGTTAAAAAATAAATTCTCATAATTATTATCAAGCAAGCTTTAGATGATTTTTCTCTCGTCAACATCTTTAGACGATACTACAAAGTTTATAATTTTGTCCCTTAGGTTGCTTTATGTGTGTTTTATCCATTCCGTTCCTTAGCATATCGTCCCTTTTATACCAAAATTCAGTTGAAATATAGAAGAAAAGTGCTAAGGGTTAATGTGGCGCACAAATATTTATTATATGCGAGTCTTACTATAACTCCAAACAAAAAGATGATACACCTGTACACGGACGGATGTATAGGAACCCCATAGAATTGATCTTGATCATCTTTGACACTTGCATGTTATTTTGAAATTCAGTTGTACTGTACAGTTGATACTTGAATTGATGTGAGATTGTTCTATACACGATTGAGATATTGTGTGTTTTATTCGTTTGAGAGCAACAAACCAAGTCATGTAAAACGTTAAAGCTAAAAAATTTATTTCCTTTATTTGGTCTCTCTTTAACAAATAAATTATAAATTTACTTGTATGGATGTACTTAAAAAGGATATATATATGTATCGAAAGTGGGTTACCGAATTGGTGCCGTACTCTCACCTGCGCGCAGGTTGGCGTACATTTAAACATTCCGACTTGTGGGACCCGCCATGCTATTGTGAGTGTAGTTAAAAGATTAAGTAAAAATGTGTACGTAAATGTAACATTGTCCACTTAAAAATTTTGAAGCTTCCTCCGTTGGTTTACATGGGTTGGGGACATGAAACATGATATCAGACTCGAATCTTTAAATTTTTAATTTTATGTTTTTAATTGAATCAAATTAAAAAAAATAAAAATGAAATGGGAAATGAGGATTATTGAAATTATCTAAGAAAAATTCTTGATGGCGTTTGGACGATATTATAATGCAATTTTGATCAATGCACTGTCGAACCTTATTATCATACCTAATCGTTTGGTGAGTACCAACTTTGGTTACGAATATTTGCTCCTCAATTCAAAAGACGAGGATGCATGAGGGACGGGCCACTCCATTTTTGCCAACCCTAAATTTGTGGCAATTGCTAAAACAGAGCTTCTCTTCTAACAGCAAACACCCAATCGAAGTAATGGACGACTTTTCAATTGAGAAGATCCAATTATCTGGCGCCACTTTGGCCTCACTCCTCCACCGTGCCTCCGCTGCCACCGGCGACCTCCACGGCTACCTCTTTGGCCACGTCACCCTTTCGACCCACAATCCCCTCTCCGACGACTCCACCACCTCTTCCGCCACTGCCGGTCCAGTTCTCGCCGCTACTATCACTTCCTTCATCTCCCTCCCCTCCCACCTCTCTCTTCCTCCGCCGCCACCTCACACCATCACCAACACCCTTCTCGGCTGGTTCTCCGCCCGCCGGAAAACTGCACTTCGTCCCTCTCTTAAAGACTCCACCACTACTGGCGCTCTTTCCTCCTCCACTTCTCATTCATTCACCCCCAAAAATTCATCTCTTTCTCTCCCTCCTTCTCTCTTTCTTCTCTTGACGACGCCGATTCAAGATCAATTAATTCACACCCATGAATACAAAGTTTTTCAGTACCGCATTGCGGATAAAACTTTCGAGCCCAAGAGCTTGAGTATAATTAACATTGGCCCATCTTTTCGTTCCCATTACGAGTCTTTTAGCCCTTATGCGCCATTCCCGTTGGTCAATTGTGATTTGAGGGGCCCCAATGCAATGGAGGAGGATGAAAAGGTTGAGAGTTTGGGAGCTATGAAGGATCAGAAGCAACTAGATATGTGCGCGGAGGGATTTGAGATTGGGAGGCTGAGTAAATTGGTTGGCTCCGAGGCTACGCATCTAACAGCTGAGTTGGAGGAATTGTATCATAAAATGCTTGCCAAACTCGATGGCTTGTCGAAAGTGGTCGAACAGGGCTCTGCCAAAGTTTTGGAGCAGGTGAGAATGCTAAGTAAGATTGAATATTTGGAACAGATTGAAAATTATGTCGAGACCAGAGGCAATATATCTTTTATAACATTTAGGGATGATTTCACTTTTTAATGTGATTTGACATTTTTGGCAGGAGAATAATATTATGAAGTTGAGGTATAAAGCTGCTGGTTTGGAATGAATAAATGGTGTTCTTGTTATAATTCAAGGTAATTTGTTGCTCCTCTGGTTTTATATGTTTATCATCTTTACAAAATAATTAGTTTTATTCAAATCATGAATTCCTTTGGACAATTGTGTTCGGGTCACCTAGTAGAATCAAGTTTCTATGTGTGTGAGTACATGTTCTTGTCACAATTTCTTTATTGCATGATAACTCTAGTGCATAACTGACTTATGGTATGGTTTATGTTACATGTGATTTCCTTTCATTAATTTGGCAATTATTAATTAAATCTTCGACCTATATATCTCCCAATTTCTCTTGTTGAATGATTGAAGTTTTCAGTAATAGGTGGCATCATATGACCATGAAAGATTACTGTAATAATGACTAGAAGATATGTGGATGTGAGTTTGTGTCTACATAAAAAACATGGCTTTTCTGAATAGCATAGGTATTAATTTCTAATTGGCATCTTGTCATGTAATGACTGGAATATCGGATATCCTTATTTATTCTCCTTTCTTTCTTTATTTTTCTTTTTCTTTTTTCTTTCTTTCTTTATTACATTCTTTCTTTTCTTCTCTTTCTCTCCCCTTTCTAGTTAAAGTGTCAAATATTATGTTTGGATTCAATTTTTTAATTGGATATATGATGATGTTGAGATAGAAAAAGAGTAAGAAATTTGATGATGAGAAATATGTGAAAACTTATATGGTTCATGTTGAATATAATATGTTTTATTTAAAAAAAAAAATCGAATTATTTTAAAGATTTAAAATTTGAGTAAAACAATAGATATTTTCATATCAGTGTTGATGTTTCTCTAATTCTCTGTAAGCATTATAAACTAACTTATCAAGTGAAGTTTCAAATACCTTTTTATGGAACTCTTTCAGAAGCTTTTGGAACTCGTTAGATTGGAAAAATTTGTCAAGCCATCCATTTATTAGATGCATTGGAATCTTAACATGCTAGCTCACTCACATTATATATGATATAGTCTACATAGGTATATAATATAAAATATAATGATCTCCTTGAGCTTAGGGTATCTTTTATGTCACATGAGTAATAGTGCATCATTCTCTTTGGGTATCATTTATGTTACACTTGTTTTGCTTTCAATACTTTGGTAATTATTAATTAAATCTTCCATCTATCTTTCTCAGGATTTTTCCTTTTGAATGATTTGAGTTTTGAGTAATATGTGGCAACAGTTGACCATCCAAGATTTAACGACTGAGATCTGTGGATGTGTGTTTGTGTAGACATAAAAAACATCGCTTTTCAGAATAGTGTAGGTAATAATGTCTAACTTGCGTTTTGCCATGAAGTGACTGGAATATCTGATATCCTTTGTTTATTTTCCTTTTCTTTCTTTGTATCTATCTAATGTTCTTTCTTTCTTTTCTTCTTCTTCTCTCCTCTTTCTAGTTAACCTGACATATATTCTAGCTTGGATTCAATTTTTTCATTCGACGCTTTTGATTTTTGATAGGAAAAGACTAAGAATTTTGATGATGAGAAACATATGAAAACTTGTGTGGTTCATGTTGTGTATAAAACCTTTTATTATAAATTTACAAATTATTTTAAATATTTAAAATTTGAGCCAAATATTATTTTCATATATGTGTTGATGTTTCTCTAATTCTCTGTAAGCATTATAAACTAATTTATCAAGTGAAATTTCAAATACTATAACAATCGCCTAGATCTTAGGGTGTATGTTACATGCGTAACGCTAGTGCATCCCCATCTTATAGGATGTTTATGCTATGTATGTTTTGCTTTCAATATGTTGGTAATTATTAACTAAATCTTTGGTCTACCTTTCTCAAGATTTTTCCTATTAAATGATTGTAGTTTTGAGTAATATGTGGTAACATTTGACCATGAAACATGACTACATTAAAGACTGAGAGATATGTTGATGTGTTTGTGTAGACTCAAAAAACATGGCTTTTTTGAATAGTATAGGTATTAAGAGTCCTGCCATGAAATGCCTGGAATGACAGATATCCTTATTTATTTTCCTTTGTTTCTTTGTTTCTTTTCTTCTTCTCTCCCCTTTCTATTTCACTCGACATATTGATAGACCCTCAATCCACGCAACATACCAAAGGCGCAAGCAAGGATCAAGGGGAATTGGCACAATTGCAAGAACAATTACATAATTACAGCACCAATTGCAGTATAAATAAGGGGAATAATCACGTTATCAGCATCCAAAAATTGGGAGATTCCTTGGAAGAGTGTGGGCCTCTCGAATGTCCATTAATCTTGTTATTTTTTTCCTTTTTTTTGAATAAAGAATCTGCTTCCCTGATCGCACGTTCGTTCCTCTTGTAATCATTGTTTGGTGGTTAAACTCTCATAATAAAACTCCTGCTCTGTTTTGGATCTATCATTGGTATTAGAGCCGTTACGATCGGGATGGTGAATTTATCGGATCGTGTGGGGGAATTGGAAGGGTTTCACCAAAAATTGCATGGTCGGATGGAAGAGATGCAAAATGGGTTCGATAGGATGCAGGTGGAAATGCAAAGGGTGCGGAATATTGAGAAAAATATCGAAATGATCCTGGAGCAGTTCACCTTCATAAGAACAAAATGGGAAGAAGGGGGGGAGAGAGAGAGAGAGAAAGTGCAAAGGGGAAGAACGAGGGAAGGAATTGGAGTATGACCTGCCTTTGGAAAGTTCCTCAGGCGTAAAAACAAGTTGTCGCGTCATTGCTGGAGGGTTGGGAGACCACTGGAGACCGGAACTTAAGGAGAGAAGACTCGAGATGCCTTTTTTTTGGGACAAAATCCAGATGACTGGATCTTCAATGCCGAATGGTATTTCGGGGTGAATCAATCGACCGAAGGGGAGAAATTGGAGTCGGCGGCACTATGTTTTGAAGGGGATGCACTTGCTTGGTACCAATGGGAGCAGAGCAGAAAGGGGATAAAAAATTGGGAAACGCTGAAGTTCTTGCTACGAGCGAGGTTCAGGTCGACGCTGGAAGGCACCATGGAGGAGCGCTTCCTGGCTCTCCGACAAGAAAGGGTCAGTCATGCAGTATCGGGTTGCCTTTGAGACATTAGCAACACCAATTGGGGAGATCTCAGAGGCCATATTGTAGGGCCATTTCATCAATGGACTGTCTCCAGAAATTAAGGTCGAGATCCGTGTGTTGAAGCCCAAGGGGTTGGAGCAAATCATGGAGCTGGCCCAACGCATTGAAGAAAAGAATCAGGCCATGCATGCCCATTTTGGTGGTTCTGGCCCAGTGCGAAATAAGGCAAATACCAACTGAAATTGGCAAAATTCCCCTTACCGACATACAACCTTCAACGCACCAACCACCAACCACCAACCCACGTCCTGCAATGTCAATTGAAAATCGAAACATTGCTCCTGGCGGCACAGCCTCTTCCGGTTTTAAAAAGCTTAGTGAGGCTGAATTTAAGAATAAGCGAGAGAAGGGACTTTGCTTCCGCTGTGATGAGAAATACTCTATTGGGCACAAGTGCAAGTCTAAAGAACTGCAAGTGCTGCTGGTTCATAATGAGGAGATAGAAGGATTGGGAAGTGAAGAGAGGCACGAGGAACCGGATGAATGTGGGCGGGCAGTTACCGGTGAAGTGGTTGAGTTGTCAATGAACTCAGTGGTAGGGCTCACCCTGCCTCATACCATGAAAGTGAAAGGGGCGATTTCCGGTCAAGAGGTAGTTGTGCTAATTGATTGCGTGGCACAATTTTATTTCTGTTGAGATAGTACAGAAGCTGGGATTGCCAAGAACCGATACAACTGGATATGGGGTAATCATGGGCACGGGTATGGCAGTGCAAGGAGTGGGGGTGTGCAAGGGAGTGCAATTGTCCCTCCAAAACATTGAGATAGTGGAAGATTTTCTTCCCTTGGATTTGGGGAGCTCCGATGTGATTCTAGGGATGAAGTGGCTATCATCCTTGGGACCAACCAAGGTTAACTGGAAAACTCCAACGATGAAGTTCTAGGTTGGGGGTACTACCATGACTTTGCAAAGGGATCCAAGCTTGAGTAAAACGTTAGTCACCTTGAAGGCTATGATGAAAGCTTTCAGGGAAGGAGGTGAGGGTGTGCTTCTTGAATTAGGCAGCATGGGGGTCGAGTTTGGACAGGCACAGAGTGAGCCACCAACAGAAATTATAGAGGTGGTGAGTGAATTTGGGGAGGTTTTGGAAGAGCCTGAAGGGCTGCCGCCACAACGAGACAAGGATCATTCCGTCCACTTGCAACCAGGAACAGCCCCTATAAGTGTGAGGCTATACCGCTACCCCCATGTTTAGAAGAATGAGATCGAGAAATTGGTCAAAGAAATGCTAGCAGCCGGGATTATCAGGCCAAGTACGAGTCCTTTCTCAAGTCCAGTTTTATTAGCGAAGAAAAGAGATGGAGGATGGCGCTTCTGTGTAGATTATAGAGCTATAAACAAGGTAACGGTACTGGATAAGTTTCCTATTCCGATGATCGACGAATTGTTGGATGAGCTACATGGGGCGACAATCTTCTCTAAACTCGATCTAAAGGCTGGTTATCATCAAATTCGGGTCAAATCGGAGGATATCCCAAAAACTGCATTCAGGCTCCACGAAGGGCATTATGAGTTCTTGATGATGTCATTCGGATTGTCGAATGCACCAGCCACATTCCAGTCACTCATGAATGAAGTATTTAAAGAACAGTTGAGGCGATTTGTTCTCATATTTTTTGATGATATTTTGGTATTCAGTCGAAGTTTGGAGGATTATGCGGAGCATCTGAGGAAAGTCTTGCAGCTGCTAAGACAACATCGGTTGTATGCCAATCGCAAGAAATGTAGCTTCGGTTAACCAGAAGTAGAATACTTGGGGCATTGCATATCACACCGGGGTGTGGCCACAGACAAGTCAAAGATTCAAGCCATGGTAGACTGGCCTAGTCCCTCTCCGCTCATTGTGAGAGTTGAGGGGATTTTTGGGGCTCACAGGGTATTACCGCCGTTTTGTGAAGGATTATGGTAAATTAGCATGGCTATTAACAGAAAGGTTATGCAAAGATAATTTTTCTGGGATGGAGAAGCAGAGCAAGCGTTCAGAACACTGAAAACAGCCATGACATCCGTACCGGTCATGGCCCTTTCGGACTTCAACTGCCCCTTTATAGTGGAGATAGACGCTTCGGGTTTTGGCGTGGGAGCTGTGTTAATGCAAGATCATCATCCTATTGCATACTATAGCTGTGCGCTTAATCCAAAAGGGAAGGCAAAATCAACTTATGAAAGAGAATTGATGGCGATTGTGTTTGTGGTGCAAAAATGGAAACACTACTTGCTTGGTCACAAATTCTATGTGCGAACGGATCAGAAAAGTTTAAAATTCTTATTGGAGTAACGAGAAGTGAACTCAGCGTATCAGAAATGGTTACTTAAGTTAATGGATTATCAATTTGAGGTTCAATATCGACCGGGAAGTGAAAACAAGGCTGCTGATGCCCTTTCCCGCATCAGCTCTTCCACTGAGTTAATGGCAATATCAGCTCCTGCAGTAGTACAACTAGACATTCTTGCAGAAGAAGTTCGTGCGGACTCACAGTTACAAACTATCATTCAAGAACTCAGGCAGAGTCCTTCTAGCAGACTAGATTTTGCAGTGGTAAATGGCTAGCTGCTATTTAAGGGGTGTCTATTTCTACCTAAAGGGTTATCACTGATTTCGTTAATGTTACAAGAGGGGCACGACAGCAAGATTGGAGGACACTCCGTCTATCGGAAAACTTACAAACGCATCTCCGAAAATGTCTATTGGGAAGGGATGATAGCTGATATTCAACGTTATGTGAGCCAATGTGCAGTTTGTCAACAAAACAAGTATATTGCACTATCACCGGGGGGATTATTGCAGCCGCTACCGATTCCTAATTAGGTTTGGGAAGACATAGTCATGGATTTCATCGAAGGGCTTCCGAAATTGGGCAACATGGACACAATCTTGGTAGTAGTGGACAGATTAAGCAAATATGGGCATTTCATAGGGCTTAAACACCCTTTTAAGGCGGCAAGTGTGGCTGGAATTTTTATTAAAGAGGTGGTGCGTCTACATGGAGTACCCCGCTCTATAGTGTCGGATAGAGACAAGATTTTTGTAAGCGATTTTTGGGAAGAATTATTTCGTCTGCAAGGTACGAAACTCAATCGTAGTACAGCTTACCATCCCCAGTCTGATGGACAGTCAAAAGCATTAAATCGCACCCTAGAAATAGATCTTCGTTGCTTTGCTTCTTCACGACCCAAATCTTGGTTCAGTTGGTTACCTTGGGCCGAGTTATGGTATAACACTTCCTTCCGCACCGCAAGCAAGACTACTCCCTTCAGGTTTTATATGGGCGCGAACCTCCTGCTCTGCTAAGGTTTGAAAAAGGATCCACCCTAGTTTCAGTAATAGAACAACAACTCCTTGAAAGGGATCGGGTTCTAGAGGAATTGAAAGTGCAGTTACTACAAGCCCAGACGAAGATGAAGAGCATAGCTGACCGCAAGAGAAGGAATGTTCACTTTAATGTTGGAGATCATGTGTATTTGAAGATTAGACCATATCGTCGCAAATCCTTAGCTACGTGACCTAACGAAAAGTTAGCACCACGATTTTATGGTCCATTTGCGGTGGGTCAGAGGATTGGCAAGGTTGCTTATAAGCTAATTCTTCCTCCAACATGTAACATTCATCCCGTATTTCATGTATCCAAGCTACGCAAGGCAGAAGGAGCAGTGCATGCTGTGAAAGAAGTACCCAGCCAATTAAGTGAGGAGTTGGAGATGTTGGCTGAACCAGAGACATTACTTGGTATGCGACCTGGCTTAGGTAGCAATATTCGAGGCTTGGATGTTTTAATACAATGGAAGGGGCTACCCCCACTTGAAGCTACTTGGGAGTCTTACGACATGATTAAGCAACAGTTTCTTTCCTTTCACCTTGAGGACAAGGTGAAACTTATGGGAGGAGGTAATGATAGACCCTCAATCCACACAACATACCAAAGGCACAAGCAAGGATCAAGGGGAATTGACACAATTGCAGGAACAATTACATAATTCAGTACCAATTGCAGTATAAATAAGGGGAATAATCAGGTTACTAGCATCCAGAAATTGGGAGATTCCTTGTGAGAGCGTGGGCCTTTCGAATGTCCATTAATCTTGTTATTTTTTTCCTTTTTTTTTTAATAAAGAATCTGCTTCCCTGATCGCAGGTTCATTTCTCTTGTAATCATTGTTTGGTGGTTAAATTGTCATAATAAAACTCCTGTTCTGTTTTGGATCTATCACATATATTCTAGTTTGAATTCAATTTTTTTCATTGAACACGTATGATGTTGAGATAGAAAAAAGACGAAATTTTGATGATGAGGAACATGTGAAAACTTGTGTGGTTCATGTTGATCATTAAAAGTTTCATTTATAAATTGTCATATCATTTTAAAGATTTTAACTTTTAGCAAAATAGTATTTTCATGTATGTGTCTGTTTCTTTTATTCTCTGTGAGCATTATAAATTAATTTATCAAGTGAAGTTTCAATACTATTTTGTGGAATTCTTTCAGAAGCTTTGCATTATATATGCTGTAATTTACATAGATATATAATAGAGAATATAATACTTGTCTATAGATAGATATACGATATAACAATATTCAAATTCAAGGTGATGTGTTGTGTCCTTAATTTTTTGATTTTATGGGTAATGTAGAATTTGTTTGAGAGATACAAATCGGACGTGAATGGCCTCATATTTTGGCTTTAGAAACGTTATCTTCAAACTATGGGACTATAGCTGTCAAATTCTATTGGTCATATCTTAAAATAATAAAATATACACATGCACAAGGTGAATAATATAATGTAATAATAGTATGTAAAGAAATATAATGCTTCACATTATCTTTCCTTACCTTTGCTGGACGCAATATGTGCGATAATGTTATCATGTTTTATTGGGGCATCTTTCTTTCCTGTTTTTGTGGGCAGTAATATTGCTCAATTTGGCACTATAGAAACCTTTATCATGCACATTGTCTTTATAGCGTCCAGAAAAGAGACATTTTGTGGGATTGAAATGTAAAAAATGAAAATCTTGCTATTTGTTATATTCAACGTGGTGCATGAAATGTGAATACAAAACAACCAATGTGTAAAAATGGTAATCTGGTATTGAGGTGATTTACCTTTTCTAGCAAGGCAAGGTAAGGTGCAAGCTTCAATGTGTTTCGAGGCGTAAGCCTCAAGACAGACTACTAAAATGAGAAAACATAAGAAAGTCATGAGTAAGATAATGATAAATCTCTAAAGCGTTTTTGGCCAAAAATTGGAAAGGCTTCTGTGAAAGTATATGCAAGTTGTACATCATTTTTAAGTTTGATCTCCCTAATTTTCATCATACTCCCCAACTGGGCTTCATGGTCCAGTCAGTTCATTGAGATAGAAGGAAACCATACCAGATTCTTTTCTGTCTGTGCTGGTGTTTTTCTTGTTTAAAGTTTAAATTTCAACAAATGGGTTAAATTGTTAGTGGGTTGTCCTCTAATTAGGTCTAATGGAGATTGTATTAGATATTCGATCTCTTTGAGCCCACTTTTTGGCGTAGAATGCATTATGGAATAATAGACCGATGTCGAATGTGTGATTAAAAAATAAGGAAAAGTCTTGGGTTTACGTGTAATATTATTTTATTAAAGAGTGTGATTAAAATAAGAGAGAAAAATATATTTTGGAAATATTGGGGATCAAACAAGGGCATTATGTGGAAGGTTTGGCAAATTTAGATACTTATTTTAAGAAAAAAGAATGAGGATTTAGTTTTAAAGACTTTTCTCTTTTTAATGGTTCCACTGTTCGATAATGATCATTTCCGGTTCATTATTGAATTGGGAACTGGACTGAACCTCTCGCTTTTTGGTTTAGGAAAACCATTTTTAAGTTTTTCTACCAATTTCCATAAGATTTGCCTACCCATAGTTTTCTATCAGGTTGCTCTGCCATGTATGTTAGCAAATGGTTGACTAAGATGGACTACATTCTTTTCTCCTTTAGATTACATCGCAAGTTGCATGCATCACTTTTAAATTTCAGTCGCGTGACTTAGTTTTATGATGCTGATATTGCACAAGGCATATTTTATGTTAGCTAATATCAACTTGCCCTTCCTGCTACCTTAAACACCATTAGTTTAATAAGCCCGGTCTATATTTAAATGTTGCATATTTCTATGATCTCTCCAGTTTCTTTACGCATATTCGTTTCCCAGATCTATCAAGTTTCCTTTTGTACTAAGTTAATATCTGGATCTTCCTATTGTCTCCTGTCCTGGGATTCTGCTTTGCTTGGATTATATTCCATCTCAATTTTTGCATTTGTTAATTTCCTTGTGAGACTGTCTTGAATCCTTTTTAATTATTGAACATTGTATTTAATTAAAGCTATTGAAATCTTTGCAAGCTAGTGCTCATACATGTTCAAAGCCGAATCAATAAAATTGAGTTATCTTTTTGTCGAGTTGGAGAAATAGGGAAAGCATTAATTGTTGTAAAAATAGTTAGAAGACTGGATTTTTTTTAATGAAAACCTTGGGTAAAATGACACCGTTTGGTTCTCCTCAGGGAATTATAATTAGCAACAAATTAAACCTATTATAATTATGTCAATGGATAAGGTTCCTGCCAAAGAGCCTTACTAGCGTTTTACGAGAAACAGTGTCCATTTTTGGAGTTAACAACTCTTGCTGGACTCTTTGAAGCTGTCCCCACAATTTACAAATATTCTTTTATTCTTTGGTGCTTTGATTACTTCATGTAATGCATTTATGTACGTCTTTGCTCACTAATCAATAACTCTTGAGATGAATCGTCTTTTTTGTGCAATTCCAAATGTGAAGTAAGTTTCCTTATCTTAGTGGTGAAACTGAATACTTGAAATTCAATGCAGTGTTGGTCAATCTCAACTATCAATTGTCCTTCGATTGTTTCTGCAGATTCCTTGGAAGCACGAAGGTGCATAGTAAATCTCGGAAGCTTGTTGTTTATAACAAAATAATCATAGAAATGTTGTTCTTGTTGCTGGCTATTGGATCTTTTGGCTGATTTGTGGTTGAACGAGGCCGCGCCCTGGTTACATCATAATGTACTACATTCTACATGTATCATTGTGTTATGTACTTGTTTCCTAGTATTGGCATTGGTTCCTTTTTTATTTTTCTTTTGTTTTTGTGTATAATCCTTGTGATTTTGTTGATATTTTTTCCCTTTGGTGTCAAGAAGTTGATGAAATTGAGCATAAAGCTTTTGATGTTGATTTCTTTGTTAGCTAGTTTTATTTTTATTTTTTTCCATTTCTACTTTGCAAAATGAGTATCCAAGTGACCCAGAGTCCAACTCACCATTGAAATTGGCTTGTAGCGGATGATGTTCTGGCGATTAGAAGTCTAGAGGTCAAGTTTTAACATAGCAATGTAAGATGCAATTAAATTTTTCTCCTAGAGCCGACTCTATTAGCTCATATTCTCGTTTAAGTGACTTTACAATCTTCTATTAGAGGTAGTTCTTAGGGCTCGTTTCGCATGATTTTTAAGAAGTCAAAGGGAGCTGAATGAGACATAAAAGTTGTTTCTAAACTCGTTTGGTTAATTTTGGGAAAGTGTTTTTTTAATTAGAAGAACTTTGAGAAAAAAAAAAAAGGGAAAAATTGATATAATATGATTTCCTTTTAAAAGCACTTCTAGAATAAGTTCTTTTAAAATTAGTTTTTAAATAAAAATTAAGATAGTTTCTTCCAAAAATTCTTCTGCATGAAATAAAAGTAAAAACAAAAATCATATTAAAGTAGCTCTTAATCATTTGCCTTACCCAAGGCAATTGCTATACACATGTTGGATAAAATTTACCCGTAGCATTAGCTTATAAGAGTAAGGTGTATAAGTGAGTTTAATCGTGCTCAACTTATCAGCAAAGTAAGATGCAACTAGAGTTCGCAACCCCAACGTGAGGAGTTCGATTCCTGGTTGGAGCAGCTGAGTGTTGTAATAATCAGAGAAAGGGTTGGAGCAGCTTGGTGATGTAATAATCATGGAGGAGGCTCCCTTGGGGCTAGGAGTATAAAGACTGTTCGAACCCTGGTCAATTTGGGCACATCCCGCGATTTACCTTCTTGAGCTGCTGAGGGGCCGGAAGTTCAGGGACGAGGATATAGTCTGGCGTAAGTTGGGACACCTCGTTAAAAAAAAAAAAATTAAGAAGATGCAACTAGAGTTACAAAGTTTGATTTCAAATCAATAATTGAGATATGAACTGGATGCTGAGAACTTCTTTCATATGTAATATTGTGAACTACAATAATATAAAAATTGGAGTTTATCATAATGACGCTATGACAATCTAGAACATAATGACAAACGCATGTAATGGATCTTGGTTAGGGATGGCAAACAAACCTGGCAAACCCGATATTCGCAAGCCCTGCCCCATTTGGAAAACCGGATATCCGCAAGCGCCGCCTCGCTGCTTAATTGGGTCGGGTACGGGTGTCGAAAATTTTCCCCCATGCGGGTAGGGTTAACAGGGCCCTCCTCTTAATAATTCAATATTTTAAATAGAAAAAATTCATGAAATTTTATTAATTCTAATAGAAGAAGACAATTAAATTATCTGAAAAAATGATAAATAATAAAACTTTATTTATCAAATATATTCGAATAATTTAACTTTTAAAAATAAATAAATTCATTAAAAAATTTAATAACTTTATTATTGTCTCGCTTGAATGAATCCATCGGGTGACAGATCCTTCGAAACAAGATAAGGCGGTGCCACGACAATCTATATGAAAGGGTTGGTGACAATAAAGTCAATTATATATTTAAAAAAAATTAAATGGCTATATAAATGGGGGCAAGAGTCTCGCACCGACTTAAACGGGTAACGGGGTGGGAATTTGCCCCGCCCCATTTCCAATCCTAATCTTGGTGTGATAATTCAACATTGTTTCAATACGAATCTTTCGAGGATGAAAGATTATGTAAGTAGCTATGAAACTTTTAAGGGTAAATATTAAATTGACTAAACATGAAAATATAAACAAATATATAAAGGCTTTGCACAACTCCTCTTAAAAGAGGCAAAATATAAAGCTACTTGATGCTCTCCAACAAGATCTTCACGATCCTTAAAGCTGCAAAAATGAATTCATTAGATTTGGACAAAATAAATGCTTTGCTTTTGGCCTCTCAACTGATGGTTTACTGGAGCTTTTGATTTACGTTCATGGCATGGTGTATGAACTATGAACGACAATGGATTGATTTATCAAATTAGGGTAAATTACTATTCCTCTCGTTACAATGTGGAATATTGTGGCCAGACGGAGCTAAACGGCATAAAACTCATCATTTAATAAAGGTGGTTTCAACCTTAAAGAAAACCACTACAACCTCAATCAAGCACAGCAGTTGCCGGTTAACTAGGGGTCAAGTTTTTATGGATGAGATTAAAGTTTGTGTAAGTAGGGTCAATAAAATATTCGAGTACAAAGTTATCTGTGATTGTTTTGAGAATTTCCTTCTGATTTGACTTAGATTTGAACTCAAATAATTTTATGCATTAAGCTCTGGGTGATAGAGGCGGTGATCGTCTCTCACAAGAGCGCAAGTCCCACCTAAATTAAAAATTAAAAAAAGTGGGCCCAACTATTTGTGAGTGTCGGTCAGATTGTATATCAACCTGATTTCTGTTATTGCAACATCTTCCTAATTTTACTGAATCTCTGATTGGACTAAGGGGATCCACTTTGGGATTTGAAATCTGAAAATTCAAATGTAAAACAATTAATGACAATAACTTTTTAGAATAGTTTTCAAATTTGAGCAAATTTCAAGCCGATGATTTTAACCGAAAATAAGGAGTTGACAAGGTAAAGTGTTTTAAAATTAATTTTCATTCTGCAATATTCAACCGACTTTATTGTAATCTCACTCCAATATATTTTCCTTAACTAAATTTTCTCTCTCCAGTTGCACTAGCATACATATTGAGATACTCGTAGATATGGCAATCGGGCTTGTCGGCTCGGACTGCCTGCGACTCGGCTCTGTTCTAGCCCCATTTTGGAATGCCGTGCAAAGCTCGAGTCAGCCCATGTGGCTTGCTGGCTCGAAATCAGGGGCCTATATTATATATATATAAAAAATAAAATTAAAAGACAGCAACACAAACTGCTGCCTTATTTAAAGGTAGCAGAGACTTATGCCCCCCTGCCCCCTAGGAAACTAGGCCTGTGACAAGAGACTGCCTTAAAAAAAAAGGCAATCAAGTGCTGCCTTCATTTAACATATTAAAAAAAAAATCAAAAATCAAAATCAAAATCGGCTCAGCTCGGAAAGGCCCGAGTCGAAAGTTCGCATCGAACCTAATTAAAAAGCTCAACCCGGCTCGGGCTTGGAAAAAAGCTCGCTCATTTTTCCCGAGCCGAGTCCGAGCCTTAAGTTTCGGCTCGGCTCGTTAACATTCCTATATAATCGTGTGAATAGCATATTAATTGCGACTTGAATAAAAGTTACCTTGCATCTTAAGTTAGTAAGTTTTGTATTGCGTAAATTTTGGTACGCATTGGAGAGAGACATTACATCAATAATGTACGACCTTTCAAGATAATAATATTAGAGCGACCCCAATAAGTCTTGTATCAACTCTAATCAACTTCAAATCTTCGACTCTCCCTCGAGGGAAAATATCTCATATCAACAACTCATATCTACAGTCCAGTCAAAGAATTCATCGGACTACATATGAAATCAAAATCCAAGAAATGATAACGGTTTGGTGAAAGTTTCAGTCAGTTGATATGAAATAGCCAAGACTTCAGATAAATGCAGCAGAGACCTAGTTTTATCTTACATTTGAATGAGTACTAAAATAAACTCGTAAAGCCATAACTTACATGAAATCGATATCAGTCTACTCAATTTTTGGGGCACTCTTATATTGTTCAATTTAATTTAGTAGAGCATTAATCTTAGAACATGTTTGGACACCCTGCCCCTCCCTCCCCTCCATTTTTTTTGACAAAAATACATTTTGTAATAGTGATTTGATGAAGAATGTGTAATTTTAAAAATATGAAAAATTTTGAATTTGAATGTAATATTATTTTATCGAAAAATGTGTGATTAAGAATAAAAGAGAAAAATAATATTTTGAAAATAATCGAAATCAAACAAGGATTTAATGTGCTTTAAAAGTGTATATGGTATCAAGAACAGCCCTGAGATTTTGGGGGCCTTAAACCAATTTCAAATATAGAACCCTATATCTATGTAAAATACATGTAAAATAAAAAATAATAATTTTTTTGGAGCCCTCACCGACATGCGGCTTTAGGCGATCGCCTACCCTGCCTATAGTCAGGGCCGACACTGTATGATAGTGGAGTGAGGTGGGGCCAATGGGTTCATGGCCCCCACAAAATTTGGAAAAAAAGATTTTTGTATGAATTTTTTACTTTTAGTCTTATTATATTTTGTGCTTGATAAATTTTTTATATTTAAGTTAGCTCCCACCGAATTCAAGTCCTTTTTTCCACTTAGTGTATATGTTCATAACCTTGCAACTTTTAACTAGTATATTCATTTGAGATAATCAACAATAGTGGGAGAATGTTAAGTCATGGAACTTAATTTCTGTTCTTGTACGGTGTCTTGTCAAAATCTTATGAAAGATAGTTTAGCAATTTCATACTTATAAATTTATAATTTCGATTTTACTCTTAATTTTCTTATAAATAGAGAATTGCTATTAGAGTTTTTCTTATAAAGAGGTTAGAGAAATAAGGCGTGTGAATTTTTCTTGTAAACTTTTTATGATCATATTGAATTATTGTAACGACGAACGAGGACGTAATCTCATTTTGAAACTAAATTTTGAATGTTCTTTTGTCTATTTTTTCTACGATTTTATTGCTCAAGATGGTGTAGAATTAAAATTTCTAATTCCCTATAACATTGCATGTTCCTTCTCAGCAATCCATTGAGGTCTTGATCTATCAAGGAAAAAACTAGCCATTGAATTGGGGGTGGGGGTAACAGGGAGGAGGGCTGCAACTCCCACCCACTCTTTTATTATTATTATTTTTTTGATATCCTGGTATCCCAACTTACATCAGACTAAATTCTGGAACTCTAAGACCCATGCCCCTAGAACCTTGGAGGGGGGTACATTGCGGGATATGTCTAACTAGATCACAGGTTCTCCCTATTGACTGTACACTTCTGCGCACAAGAGACCCTCCTCCACAATAATTGTTTCATACCAAATTTTTGGCCGCATGTTCCCACCAGGAATCCAACTCTCCACCCTGCCGCTGGAAGCAAACTAATGTTGATTGATCCACCAGTTGAGTTGTGCCCGGGGGGGCCCCACCCACTCTTTTATAATCTACTATTGGTAAGTCATCTAAGCTTTGAGGAGGTTTCCAATATTATTAAACGGAAGTTAAAATTTTATTTATTAGATTGGACGATACTTCATTGTATTGTTATGTTGTATGTATCATTTTTAATGTTTCGATGTTTCCAATTAAACAACCTAATTAATTCTTGACCTGTCAAGAATACTAGCAAGTGAATTATGGTGGTGGACAAGAGGGAGGAATGGTGCCGCTCCACAAACTCATCCTTTATAGTATTTCTCGACCCTTGTTCACCATAACTTGTTCGGTAAATTGGATCCTCTCGTACAATATTAACGAAGAAAAGAAAAGGTTAAAACCATATCAATTACCCAAATGCATATTGAACAAAATACATAATGCATGAATAATTAGTGATTATGATTTAGTAGTCTCCTATTCATTTCAAACTTCAAATACATAGAAAATTGAGCAAGGTAAATGTACATTGGGTATTGCTACTTGGACAACGCCCTGTCCAAACATTGGGACGATGTGGCTCTAGATAAGGAGTTGTCCAAGAAGAAAAACTCATGTACATTATGCAGACATGTTCCCACCTTTGTTAGTCATCATTTTACCTCTTAAAATGACAACCCTCAATTCCTTCAAAAAAAATTAAAATGTTGCAGGTGAAATTGTCGTCCGTCTCTTGTAGCTCCACCTCTAATAGTATCATAGAACCCATGAAACTCAGGATGGATAGCGCCATATGTCATCTACCACCACACTTGTGGAGATAACAGTCAAGATGACACATGACGCTATCCCTCCTGAGCTTTATGGATTCCCCATACTTTTCACAACCTTCCCACACCCCCTCCAAACACACAAATATATTTGTATGTACATGACACTGAGAATGAGAAATGAATGAAAGGAGTGGGGTATTTATAGAAGCAAACTAACATGGGGAATAGCCCACCATTACGTATACAAACTCAAAAAACTTTTGACTAGAATTATTTAAATATGTTTTTGTGAATTTTTTTAATAATTCCTATACGTATTAATTAATTTATAATGCCCACAGACTACTGCTTGAATTTTCTAATTCTTTTGCTTAATCCTTACTTCTCTCTTTATCCACTAATCTTCGGCTTAATTGTGAGCATAAAATCGGATCCTTTTCACATGTCTAAATTCCTAACAGCTAGTATAAATAAATCACTTTAAAAATTTGTGGTACATTAATGTTAAATAAAAAAATGCCACTTTCCCTTCAAAAATTATTATATATGGTGCAAAATGTTTATAGCTTGTAGGTTCTTGGATGCGTGGAGCCATCTCTAATTATAGAGTTCACTTTTTTCCTTGATTGCCGATTGAACTCTGCATCATGATAGACAGAGACTTGAGGGCGGTAACCCATGAAGAAATTCTTTTAATATTGTAAGGATATAGTGAATAATTCGTACATATATTAGATCGTTCCGTATACTATTACTTGATTGTTGATTGAACTCCACATTACGATAGATGGGGAGTTAAGGGCCCGAGCCTCGGGAAAGGAGAAAAAATGTTGAGTGGGTACAATAATTCGCACGTGTATCAGATTGTTTCGTGTATTCTTCCTTAATTGCAATTCGACCATAGCATTATGGTAGATGGAGAATTGAGGGCGGTAGCCTCGGAGGAAAAAAATAATGTTATTGGGTATATTAAGTAGTTCACAATCGTAACAATATTTTCTCCCGCGATAAAAGTATTAGGACAAGTCATTTTATGTGTCGAAAGAAAAAGGAGAGGTGGGAGAGCTAACACGAATAGTAGTCTCTTTCTTCGTCATTATAGTTAAAAAAAACAAGGGTAAATACACGTAACTCTTGCATCTAAGTATGAATCATTATAAATTGCACGTTTTTTTCTTATTGTTTATCCATAACAAATATACCATTTGGAATGCATTGTTAAATGGAATGGACAAATATTAAGGACATGCAATGTTGATAAGGTTTGACGAAACAATTTGAGGCCAAACATTTCAGCTAATTACTTATCTTCGCTCAAAACTTGGAAGTTCTTTATGGTGTGAAATGAAATCCTTATCCAACTTCGAAAAAGAATTTGGCTTCAATTTGTGATCATGGATAAATTACTAGACAAGGTTGAGGTTCTTAAATCGGTTGTGCGAGGCGCCTGCCACATCGGAGCTCACAAGGGCCTCGGCCAATACTGAGGTGCCGTGTGTCCATTTTGGACACAGCTTTGGACACGACTTTGTACCACAAGCATTATTCTTCTTAAATATCCAATGTAGCAACCTTTAATTAGGGGCCCTAGAAGTGACCAAAACCAAATACAATAAGGTTCGTTTCGCTACTATCAAAATCTTACCATTTTGTAATTGATACTCGTAACTTCGCGAAAATTTTAATTTCGCCAATTTAATTTAGGAGGTTAATGAAACAATATTCTACCAAAAATAAAAACGATTACTTGATCGAGTGAAACTCAGAGTCTATTATTGCAGAATTCTCGAGAGCAAAAAAGTGTGACAAGGAGTCTGTCAGGTCACTGCCAGACCACCACAGTAGAGCAAAGCCAACTGAGAACGATCCTCCATTGCAATCGACCACTACCAGTTGATTTTGGCCGAGCTATTAATCACACTCTGATCTAGCAGTCATGTTTCATCCACCAGACTTGGTTTCCTGTCTCCTTGGAAATCAAGGATACAGAGGTACAGCCTATAGAACAGATCCTGTTCAAGTAAGGTCGTATCCTTTGTCCGATAGGCGTGCATATAAAAACTGGAAAGTATGTTCTAATTCTTTCGATGTGGGAACTGGGGAAGGTGGGTTTGATTAATTACTGGGGCGTACGGTTTCCACTCGTTTTACATCCAACAAGAAAAGGAAAAAGGAATAAAATAAGCTACAATTCATAAAAAACTGTGTAAATTTAAAATATAAAAATATAATAAAATAAAGAACGTGGAACTAGCGTGCATAGTTTTTAGCTTTGCCAAACATGCACTAAATAAGATCATGTTTAAAATCGACTTATATTGATACAACGTAGGTTATCAAAATAATTTCCGATATTTAAGTACGAAATATGATCAACATAACATAGGTCATGACCAAGAGAACACAATGAGGGATACGTAGAAGTTACATAAAATAGAGTTCGATTGACAACAATAGTGAATTTGATCTCATTTCATTTATAAGAAATACCTCTCATTCTACGGGATTTCCTTCAGTATGCAGAAGCAATATAGACTATATAGTGCACCTATTTTCAAAACCAAGACATACCTCTCGAGTTGCTCGAGATGACCAAGAACATTTGAAAAATGTACCTTCACAAATAATGGAAAAGTAACTCATTCCATACATCAGACACCCCGGGCAAGCACCAGTGTACACAATCAGAATAACTAGCAGGGTCCGCCATTTTCTCGGCGCCCAATGGCTCCCAAAATTTACGGTAAATGGTTGGGTGGCCGTCTTTTCTATACTCCGAAAGCTGAGTGATGTTTAGGACAGTAACCTTTGAACCCAACCGGTTCAAAACCTTATCTACCATCTGCATTGTGGGCAAGTCGGAACCAGTTCCCCAGTACTTCTCGTCCTTAATAGGCAGTTTCTCGTTATAACAATTTCCTTGGCTTCCCGGTTCCCAATCTTCCTTTCTGAACAGTGGAAAAAGACAGATAAAACAAATTATAAATTTTAACTGCAAAGTAAAATAGGATTATGACCAAAGACTCCGCCACAAAACCTATTGAACATTGGAGTTGAACTACGAGAGAAAAAACTAGAAAAACTGGAGAAAAATATCAAATCTAGTTTATTTGAATTGAAAAGGCTTAAAATGTCACTTACGCCAGA
>NC_036249.1:25887594-25901336 GCF_002742605.1 Olea europaea var. sylvestris | reverse complement strand
TACTCGCCCTAGTTTCCTATGTGATATAAAGAATCTGACAAATCCGTTTTGGTGTGCAAGTTAGATAAGATTAAAAAAAAATTGTAAAGCTTGCAAACTCCTCCATTTTAGCAAAAAATCTCCAAAGACAAGTGATATCGCTGAACTATTCTACATCTGCATGGTACGTGTGCATTTTATAAGCTCTTTTTCGTTCATCATTGTTCTCAGAGTCACGGATGAGGTTGAATCCATAACGCATATTACGAATAGATTCTCATATGGAACTGAAACGCACAATATACACATATATATAATCCAGCGGAGAGGGAAAAAAGAACTACCTCTTTAAATTGCAGTTGTGGGGTTGCCATCTCCAGAACTGGTACCCTATATCACGCCTTCCATGCTTGTGACAAGCCAATTGATCAGACATGTATGGACAACTAGACTCACTATACAGTGGATAAGAAATATTATCGAAAACCCATTTGCCCAAATGCACGTCACACTCTTCCGGCCACTGCACTCCTCCCTGACCACCAGACTCTGCGGTGTCGACTGCCCAGACAGCTCTCCTCCCACTGTATGGTACAGTGGAACTGCATTTACTAAATTTATCCAAACCAACTACATCCCAACAAGAAAAAGCCATCACATACCAAAAATAATCACAGCACATCAAAATCCAAACCAAATCAAGAAACCCATGTCTCTATATTCCATTAAAATACACAAAACAACACAAACTTAAAAACCCCTGTCCTCAAATTCCAGAAACACATAAAACAACACAAACTCGAAAACCGAGTAACAATACCTAATCAATTTTACGAATTCTGTCGTAATAAGATTAAGCCTACATAAAAGTTAATTTTTTCACCTGGGAGTTTCTTTGGAAGAGTAAAGTTCTGGGCAGGCGTTGATTTTGGTAAAGACTCAATTTTTATTGCAGATTGGTGATTATTATCATCATTTCCGGATTGTTCAGTGTTGATTTGTCGAATGTTACACTCATTGTACAGAATCGAAAACACTATGAACGCAAAGAAGAAGAGTGCCAAAATAGGCAACTGTGTCTTCTTCTTCATTTTGTGTGGAATTGGGAAAGATAGGACGCGTAGGAATCTAGAAGAATGTTTATACAATTTCAATATTTTGGAGGGCCGCCAGAGTGACTCTTGCTAGCAGTATCCGAGGAAATAGTTAAATTTTGATTATTATATGGTAATAAAAAATTGTGTGATTATAGTTTTAAATGGTTACTTGTTTGGATTTTGTCGGATTTCTTATTAAGATTTACGTAAATATTATTCTTTCTATTGGGATTGATTATTAATTCTAACACAGGTCAAACAACAAAAACCAAGCGAAGGACAATTAAAAATGAGGAATTTGTTGAAAAAGTGAAAGTCAACAAATAAAATAAAAAATAACTTTCATTCACCTTTGAATATCATTTTTATTCTTTATTGTAACATTCTCACTCAATTTTGATCATGTTTCTAGGACGGAATAGGGCTAGAATTGAGAATGGAGAGTGGTGCGGGAAAGAGAAAAATGGAGATTGAGGTGGGGTAGGCGAGGAACAATATGATTGTGAAAAGAAGATTAATCAAGTTAAATTAAGAATTTAATATTTGGAAAAAAAAAAGAAGCTTTTAAATAAAGAATTCAATATTGTTTGTTATTTTTAGAATTTCATCATTAAAAATCTGTACTTATTTTAACATATTATTGGTCCCACTTGAATGGGCAGTTGATTAATATGAATTCAAAATTTTATTTATTTTATGTTATTTTGGGTTCAATAATGCTATTCTTAAATTTGGTGGGGAACCATTTGGAAGACATTAGAAGCTGAAAGTTCAAAAATAAAAATAAAAAATAAAAAAAATCAATTTAGTCAGTAAAGTTTATATCTGTTGAACCACTAAACTTCATTTTAATTTCAATCTCACCGCTTAGTCATATTTTATCATCTTTCTTCCCAATTTCCATTGATCGACCTCACATTTGATTTCCCCTAGGGGAATTTTAGTCCCATTGGTTAGTCGACTCAACATGTCTCCATACGAGTGTGCCTATTGGAGTCTTGAAAATTAGCCAACTCTATAGTAAAAAAATGACAGTCAAAGTTTTGGCTAGTGTATGTGTCCTTGAGAAAGAGATGCTCTATTGTTGTTAACTTAGTAGTTGGGATCAATACCGAAAGTATCAACCCGAAGATATAATTGTTGTGCCTTTCAAATTTCAATCTTGTCTCGTCTTTTTGTCGGATTATTATAAGCTTGGAGACTCCAAAATGATGAAACTTGCTTAGGTGTTGGTGTCTTTCACGTAATTATTATATGAAACTCTCAAAATAAAATGGTAAAAAAAGAAGAAGGTTTTGATGTCTTTAGAATGACGATTTTTTATATTAACAATTTTACAATGTGGCATTGTAGTAAATTGTCGTGCCAAGCACCAATTAATGGAAGATTATTTATAATATGGCTGTCAATTAGCAATTTTTATCAATTTGGTAAACAACATATGATGGAGTGATGAAATTTAAAATAAAACATAAGTCTAGTGACACTCATGGAATTAAATTTAGAGATATAATTGAGATAAATTTAAGTTTATTGACACATGAGATTTTACTTAAAGTTTAGTCACCACAGATAAAATTTACCATTTAGAAATATATTTTGATGCTATCAAAATCTCTAAATAATGGAATCATGCATTCATTGTCTACCTAAAATATTTGTTTATTACTATATTTGTTGCAAAATATAGTGTTATTCAGTAAAATATTTGATTAGTTTTCATAAAAAATTTAGGTCGACAACAATTTTTTGGTTACCATTTAAATGACTTGTTATGTGAATAAAAATAGAAATAAAGATGGAAGAAATTGGAGAAATTCAAACCATTTTCTATCTAAAGATACTGGGATCGTACAACAAATCAAGAAATCTTTTATAAAAAATATTTTCTTGAAAGTTGAAGTCGATAATATATTTGTGAAGCTTCAAGTTAGAAATCATTTTTACGGAATTCTTTCTTTTGTTACACGTGAAAATGCGATACTTTAAAATGCTTACCAATTTAGAAAGGAAATAACAAATCTCGATAGAGAAAATTTGTGTAGATAGTTAAAAGAAAATGAAAAAATGGTTCGAACCAGACATGATAAAATGACACTTAGAATCTCCCCTCATGTTGTGGATGAAAATTTGTTTTCTTAGTCGACGAGACTGCTTCTCTTGTTCACTCCACAAAATATAAAGCGGTGGAAGGTGCCAATCCTTGTTATCATCACATTGCAAATTCTAACTGCATAGTTCCAATTCTTGTAACTTCTAAAATAGGAGACCAGCTAATAAGTATGTTTTATATACTTATCCAGATTTCTTTTCTTATTCAACTATATGTAAATTGTGATTATTTTATTCAATTTGTGTAACTTATGTTAATTGTAGAAAAATTCCAACTGTGACATAAATTGTGTTAAAAAGTGCTATTTAGATATTTAATTAGAGTTAATTCGAAGCAATTGAAGATTATTGGAGTTGCAATCAATCAATTGGAAGTAGTAACAAAGCAGCATACAAAATTTATAAATTTCAGGTCG
Source organism: Olea europaea var. sylvestris (assembly GCF_002742605.1). Classification (NCBI taxonomy): domain Eukaryota; kingdom Viridiplantae; phylum Streptophyta; class Magnoliopsida; order Lamiales; family Oleaceae; genus Olea; species Olea europaea. The sequence goes on along the minus strand of NC_036249.1, from coordinate 25,897,732 downwards.
TAAATTAGATAACCAAAAATTTCGAGAACTAGCTTACAAACTTTCAAAACTTGCATCGCATCAATAATTTATGATTTTGGAACGACAAGGAGCAAATTAAAGTTTTCAATATGAAGGACTTACGTTGCAATTAAGGAACAACGTGAGCTAAATAATTGTAGAATTTTAGGGACCTAAATGAATAACATGCAAAATTCAAGGACTTTTAGCTATAAAATATCTTATTTTCCAATTTCGGGTAGAACTCTTCTTAAAATGCAATTTGACCACAATTTTGACGCCATTCTTAGATATATAAATACATACTTTCATCCTACAATTAGAAGATTTTCGATATTAATCATTACACACAAATTATACAAGGCAAATGAGCCTTTTGGAACACAAAATTCATATCAATTACAAGAAAAGAGAGTAAAAAAGGAGAGAAAAATAAAAATAAAAATAAAAATAAAAATCAAGTAAAATTTGGTGATGTCTTTAATTTTAATTTTATTTTTTCTTCCATGATGAGTGCTAAAATAATTAAGAATTTTAGGGACCTAAATGAATAACATGCAAACTTCAAGGACTTTGAGCTATAAAATATCTTATTTTCCTATTTCGGGTAGAACTCTTCTTAAAATGCAACTTGACAACAATTTTGACGCCATTCTTAGATATATAAATACATACTTTCATCCTACAATTAGAATATTGTCGATATTAATCGGTACACACAAATTATACAAGGCAAATGAGCCTTTTGGAACACAAAATTCATATCAATTACAAGAAAAGAGAGTAAAAAAGGAGAGAAAAATAAAAATAAAAATAAAAATAAAAATCAAGTAAAATTTGGTGATGTCTTTAATTTTAATTTTATTTTTTCTTCCATGATGAGTGCTAAAATAATTAGTTAGGAAGAACGATTATAACTTAGTTTTGAACATTAATTCTAATTATAGAGTTTTTTTTTTTTTTTTTATACCTTCAATTGGTGATATGAATTATTTTTACTTTAATTCTTAATGCTTTGAATTAATCGGCCATTAATTCATTGATTTCTTAGCAATTATTATGTCTAAACCAAGTAGTAAAACTTGTATTTTAGACAAAATGGTAGAAATACGCTTTTATAGTTGTCACAAACGTTTAGATGAATTATTTAGTAATTGGATACTCTTGATTAAAACATATTCAGATTTACCTAGAGTACAAGGTGGGATGATTTTATTGGACTTGATTGATTTGAACTCGAGAGATATAAATCAATTAATTTAGAAGAACTTGATTGGATACACGTAACCAATTGTTATAAAATTTGGTGATTGAGATTAAAGGGATAGTTATAGTGACTCGTAAATAATTCGATCGAGTACATATAATCAATTGTTATAGTATTTGATGATCGAGATTAAGGGGATAGCTATTGTGAACTCATAAATCCTAACATTTCAACCGTCGCATAAAAATCCACTCAAGCATTTATTAATTGTTTTAGGACATTTAAAATAGAAAATCATAAAATGAAAGAATCACATTCATTTGTCCTCAGTCGAATTGAAATTGGACAAACTAAATTAACGTTAGATAGTTCTCCTCTTGGGAATGATAATTTGGACCATTATATCCACTTTATTACTTATTACGATTCATACACTTGCAGAATATAAAATCAACAACACAAACTCAAAGAAGTTGATCGTTTAATGACATTCGTTCCATGTAACAATTTAATGGCTATTACACCTAACATAACATTAATCAGATTAACAAAACGACTAATTATATAAATTAGTTAACTCCAACGAGTAAAATGAGTCACATAATTACTTTTTATAACCAATGTAGAATTGTCTAAACTTCAGTGATCATTAGTGAAGCTAAATCAATTCATTCATCATGGTTTTTTGCCTATGCTAGTTTCCTTTTCTTATCGCCCATTCCTAATTCTATGTTTCTCCTTGATGGCCCTTCGAAATCTCTGGTGGAGCTCCTAGTCGAGAGATGGATTATGGCTACCATCGAATCACATTTTGTCACCCATCTTCCCTCCAATTTGGCATAATTATTTAATTAGCAATGCATACATACCATAATTGATCTTTCACATATCCGTTGTGTGATGTAGTAGTAAATTGATATGTCAGGTATCAGTGACATAAAAGATTTGTTATATATGGCTTTCAATTTTTCAAAATTTTTATCAATTTGAGAGACGACAAGTAATGGAATGTGAAATTTAAATCTACAATTGAAGTAAAGCAACTCAATTGAAACTAAATAGAAGTTTAGTTACATTTTAAGACAAATTAAAGTTTAATAACTCAATTGAAGTTTGTTAAAAGTTCAGTTCAGTGATCGCAAATGAATTTTACTATTGAAATTATACTTTGATGAACCGAAATCTATAAAGAAAAGCAAACATGAAACTATTGACAATGCATGCTTATACCTAACATAGGTAATCAACTATTTCTAAAAATTGGGAAGTACTTTTAGTAAAATGAAACATATATACTATCTTAACGAATTGCTATTTGAATAAAATTAAAAATAAAGATGGATGAAATGAGAAATTTGAACAAGAATTTGACTAAAGATAATTGAATTGCGCGGCAAATCAAGAAACTTTTTCAAAGAGCATTTGCTCGGAAGTTGATTGTATATTTAGGAAACGTTAAACCATTTGTACAGTAAATGGTTTCACAGAATAGCCACAAATGTGAGACGTGAGGGTGGGTTTCACGTGTTTAAAATATTGTCCAAAAATATCACCCACCCTCGATGTTGTGTGTATTATGTAGAAATGTATAAACCAATTTTTGGTACGTGTAGACTCTCTCATTTAGAAAACCTCGAGTTAGAAAACATTTTGAAGTTTTTCATCGGTGGAATTTAATATTATTTATTAAATTATATGTAAAATGGTGCAAATTATTTAAACTATAACGTGTATTATTAAAAATTACACTCTTTTGTTAGAATATGAACTACTTTATCAATGAATTGACAAGTCTAAATGAAGAAAATGATTGCAGGGTTTAAGTAAATCGTTAAAAGAAAACTAAAAATGTTCAAACTTCAGCGTAATCAAATCGTTTTCAATATTAACCATATTATCAATGTGATATGGATTTACTCAAGTTCAGACCCATTGTTCCCTGTTTTCTTGATACATATTTAACAAATTGACATTCACTTTTTCTTAACAAATGAAAAGACATCAGTAAGTTTTTTTGACATTTCGGTACATAAAATCTTGGCGTCTTCAACTCTTGCACGGGACAATATTCAAATAATTTAGTTTGTTATAAAAAAAAATGGTTGATCATAGAAATGTCAAAGTGTTATGAGCCGCTTGCCATCTTGGTGCACCCCAAATTAAGTTGTGAGCATGAGTCGAGCTATATTTTTTCGTTCATGTTGCTCATCGACCCGTAAAAGTTGGCTCGCTAATTGATGAAATATTGGTATAGGCTGCAAAAGCAGCTATATGATGGTTTAATGTCATGCTGCCATCACACTTAGAATTCAAAATAAATTGAATTCAAACATATTATTTACTTATATGACTTTTTTTTTTAATATATCATTTATATTTTCATTTATTAATATTGAATGATGCTATTTGTAATCGTACTACTATAGATTTACTTTAAAATTTTCACCCTTAATCTTTGAAATGGTTGTTTTTATCCCAAGGTAACGTTGATTCTTCAATATAATTTTCAATGAAAAGATAGTCGATGAAGTTTTCATTCCTATTGAGGAGACCGTTTTGGATGAAAACTTCAATTGTATTTCAATGTGTACTATAATGTAGCCGTTTCCAAATGTAAATAAATGAGGATGTATTTATTTTATCTAATTTTTATCATTTCATTTTTTAAAAAATGTACACGAATTATTAATTTAATGTACAATTTGAACTCCTCTTGCATTTCATGTAACCAGTCCTAAAACCGAAAACTGGAGGAGGATTTTCGCAACTTTAAAATTCTTTTGACAAAATAGAATTTTATATATTCACCATTTCCTTACAACTATACTTCTTCATTGTACTTTAGGAATGATATGTAAGTTTTAGTTTTTTTAGGAAAATGAGGCTCGTCCCAAGGGATGATTGGTGAGCTGAGCCGAGGCTGAGTCAATATTTTAAAAAACGAGCTAGCTCGCATTTGGCTTGCCACGCATGCAATCACAAACTGACTCACATGGTAGGTCGAACCAAACCCAATGCTGAAAGAAAATCTAATCAGAAAGATTATCTTTCTCTTTTCGCATCACGGTAAAAGCGGAAAAGTTTGTAGAAATTAGAAGAAATTGAAATGTAAAAATTAAATTTCAAATAAATTTACTCCAATTTTCTAGATTCGTGAAAATATAAAATGAAATCTTAATAATATATTTATAATTTTTGCTACATAATATCATTGGTGTTACAATACTAGTTTAGATGATATTATGTAATAGACTCCGTCACTCAAATAAATTTAAAATTATATAGTTTATTTAATTGTACCTCTTGTTTAGTGCTACTTAGTATCGTCTAAACTAATATTGTTGTTGACAAAATATTCGTCGATCAAAAGTATCGCAAGTGCAAGGTTCGTTAACAAGTAGTAAAACAAATTTTTGAGTCTAAGTATTCAAATTCGAAATAACTTAACCTTAACCGAAACAATTGAATTCCGTAATTTTTTTCTGTAAATTAAATAATCTAATTATGAATGTAAGACCTAACTTAACTAAAATAAATGCAAGATTATATATAAATGCAAGCTTGATTAAAAAAATATGATGATGGAATGCGTATTAGCATCCCGAATCCTTATATCAATTCCCTTTAACCTTGAACCGTATAAATTTGATAACACAATTCAATTATGAAGATTAATATTCCTAAATTGTTTAACAATCTCTCTCGAGTAGAATTAAACATATGTTTGCATGTGACCCGATTATATTTTTATAACGGATGCGAACATATAAAAATGCATTAATGAATTTGTAAATACTTAAAGATCATGTAAAGTATGGCAATATATTTCTATCTTTTATCGGACTCTTCGACAATTGTCACTATGTCTAACTTATTTTCCATCTCTCGAAGGTAAAATAAGCCACAATATTCATATAATTAGTGATCAAGTAATTCTGGAAACAATTAAATCCATGCCAATCATTAAAGAATTGAAAATGTGTTTTAAATGTCAAAAGAAAATAAAATCAAGAGTTAAAAATTCACGATACAAGGTTCATTGTAAACCTAGCATTAAATAATCTAGCATAGTATAATGTCATAATTAAACAAATAAAAGTGAAAAAATATCATCAAAATTTGATGAAACATAATTAATTTCTTATGCATGTACGGCCTTTTTTTTTTTTTTCTAAATCTCAGCTGCCTCTATCTAGGGTTAGCAACGAGGCCGGTAAGCTTCCCCACCTCGTCCTGTTGGGCATTTTTTTCTCTCGTTACTTGTTTAAGACAAGGTGGGGCGGTTACCCTGTTTACGTATTTGTTTAATTTTTTTAAAGTTTTTGATAATTCATTTTATTACCCCCATTTATTCAAGTGAGATAGCAATATAGTTATTAAATTTTTTTAATTAATAAATTTATTTTTAAAAGTTAAATTATTGAATATATTTGGTAAACTAAGATTTTTCTTGTTTATGATATTCTTAAGATAATCTTAGTAGCAATCTTCTATTAGAATAATGAAATTTTGTGGAGTTTTTCCATTTAAAATACTGAATTCTTTAAAAAAAAAAAATTTAAATGTGATGTGAACCCACGTAGCATGGATGCTACAAAACCACACAAGATTGATAGTTAACCCACGAAAGTCAATTAACCCCGATTTGTAGATTTAACCCAAGAATTAATAAATCAAGCAACCTTGCAAAACGATATTTGAAAGACCTCTTGATTAGAAAACTCAAGAATTGCATTCGGTATTTGAATGGTACAAGATTTGCACCTCGATAAGTTAAAAAAAAAAAAAAAAACAATGGATTTGAAAGCAATAAGCCTCTCAATTCAATCCAATAATAATGTCTAAAAATTGTTGCAATAAATGATAAAATGTCCTATTTATATGAAACACTCAAAAACCTAATTTAAAAACGGAATTCTCGTCCAAAAGATCACAATATATCAATTAAGATAGAATTCTGTGGAAACTAGGAAATTCGCAAAAAAATGAAATTTTGTTCCCAATTTATACATTGCGATCGCATGGTAGTATCATGTGCAGTCGCACAAGTCTTTTTAACTGCCTCCATTGAATCTCGACTTGCCACCTTGCGACCGCATGGTGGTTTACACTGTGCAGTCGCACAGTTCAACCCTACGACCTCCACCTTCGTCCACATGTATTGAGTTATCCAATGGGTCTCGACCTTCGACCCCAACATGGAACTTGCCTTATTTCTCGTCATGATCATCGTCTCATCAATTGTTGATTGATCAAGTAGCCCCATCGCTTGATTTACCCGCTTTGCCCCTCGATCGCGTCATCAGTCCACCTTCAATAATCAACGGTTCTCGTCCTAGACTTGTCTTCGTTGAGCTCGGGTAAGCGCACTCTCTTTTTAAAGAACAAGTCCATTATGTGAATGTCGTCATTTGTTTTATGATACAGTATGAAATGCGCCTTCTTATTAAACTATCTACCACCAAAAAAATTGAATCTCGTACTTTTTTAGTCCTAGGTAAACCTAACACAAAATCTATTGATATATCGACCCATGGTTCACTAGGAGTAGGTGATGATGTGTACAACCCTTGAGGTAAAACCTTAGACTTAACCTGCTTATAGTTTATGCATTAACTACATATCCGTTCAACGTCACTTTTCATCTTGGCCAATAAAAATATTTTCGTAATATTTCTAAGATCTTTTGAACCCCAAAATGCCCCATCAATCCATCGCTATGTGCTTCTCTCAACAACAATTCCAACATTGAACAATTGGAGATGCACAGTTTATTTTCCCGAAACAAGTAACCTTTATGCCTAAAGAACTTATGAACAACCCCTTTTGCACATGATTTATAAGCAATCGGAAAAATATAAGTTATTTTCATACAACTCCTTAATATATTCAAAGCCAAGTAATTTTTCACTTAGTGAATTTAGCAGGACATACCTTCGTGATAAAGTATCTGTCACTACGTTTTCTTTACCTTGTTTGTATCAAATGACGTAGGGAAATGTCTTAATAAACTCCATCCATCTGGCATGCCTTTTCTTCAGTTTCTCTTGACCTCACGAGTGCTTCAAGACTCATGGTTGGTGTGTATCATGAACTCCTTGGGCCACAAATAATGCTACCATGTCTCTAAGGCTCGAACAAGCGAGTACAACTCTTTGTCATAAGTAGGGTAGTTAAGAGTAACTCCACTCAACTTTTCACTGAAATAAGCTATCGGCCTCCTATCCTGCATCAATACTGTTCTAATCTTTATTCCTTAGGCATCACACTCAATCTCGAATGTCTTGTCAAAATTAGGTAACGCTAAAATAGGTGCATTTAATACTATTAAATATAAATTATGTAAAGCAACTGTTTCCTCAAGATTTCAAAGAAGAACAATGGATTTGAAAGCAATAAGCCTCTCAATTCAATAATAATGTCTAAAAAATATTACAATGAATGATACTATGTCTATTTATATGAAACACTAAAAAACCTATTTTAAAAACGGAATTCTCATCCAAAAGATCACAATATATCAATTAAGATAGAAGTATATGAAAACTAGGAAATTCGCGAAAAAAGGAAATTTGTCCCGATTTAGTACCATGCGACCATATGGTAGTATCATGTGCGGTCGTACAAGTCTTTCCAACTGTCTTTTTTAGATCTCGGCTTGCTACCATGTGACCGCATGGTGGTTTACACTATGCGGTCGCACAGTTCAACCCTACGACCTCCAGCTTCGTCTACATGTATTGAGTTGATCTAACGGTTCCCGGCCTTCGACCCCAACATGGAACTTGCCTTATTTCTCGTCACGATCATTGTCTCATAAATTGTTGATTGGACAAGTAGCCCCATCGCTTAATTTATCTGCTTTGCCCTCGATCGCATCATCGGTCCACCTTCAATAATCAATGGGTCTCATCCTAGACTTGTTTTCATTGGGCTCGGCTCTTGGATCACAACAAAATGGGACAAGGTGGAGCCTTTGTTACCCATACCCTACCCGATTAAGTGGTAATCTCCTTCGAGTTCAGGGGGCCTGGGGATATCGAATTTGATGGGTATTTTTGACATCCTTACCTCTATATTTTTTCGTCTATGTTGTTCGTATTTTTTTGTGGAAATTACACAACACATTACTTTAAAAATTTAGAATTCAAAGATTAGGTTGGATGTTTCAATGTTTAAAAATCAGATGTTTTATATTTAAATATTAAATATTATAATACAGACTTTATCACAAACCCTAATTAATTTCTCATTTCATTCATCTCTCTTTATCCCTTCCCCATCTCATTTCTCTCTCTCTCTATCCATCGCTTTCTCTTCTCCAAAGAAGACGCAATCGCTACGAAGATGCCACCACCATCACGCTCAATACACCACCACCACGAGACGTCGATCCGAAGCAGTAGCCTCACTGCGAAGATGATGCTGCAGCCCATCACTGGATGGCTAAGAGGTATTGTAGCAGCACAGTGGTTGAGTGTTGGTGATGTTAGATCTATTGGTTAAGCACCGAAATTTTTAGGCTGGTTTTTGTTGGTGGTGGTGTGGTGATGTTGGGGTAGTTTTATTGGCGGTGGTGGTGGTGTGGTTTTCATGCTGCCATAATTTTTAGTTGTAGTAACATCAATCTCCATCCTACTTAGATCTTCTTTGTGGGGGCTTTGGTGTTGCCTCATTGTGGTGATGAAGTGTGGCGGTGGTGGTAAATCTGCTTGGGGTGTATTGAGGTGTGGTGGTGCTGCTTATAGTCACGGTGGGTTATAGTTGTAGTCACAATAGTAGTGGTGCTGCTACTTGTAGTCGCGATGGGGTGTGGCTGTAGTCGCGGTGGCAATGGTGTAGTTGTTGGTGGTGATGGCGATGGCGACTGCTTGAGATGGGGTTGGATGCTTGTGACCAATTACTTTGTTGATTATGACCAATAATTGGTTAATTTGTAATATGTGATCTAAACATTTTGACTATGACTCACAATTGATTAAGTTGTGATCGAAAAATTATTTATGACCAATTAATCTAATAATTTGCGGTCAATAAATGAGTTATGACCAATAAAAATTTTAATTTTGTGATCGATGAATAATCCGTGACTTATAAAATTTTTGATTTATGACCAATAAATAATCTGTGACCTATAAAATTTTTGATTTGTGATTGAGAAAATTTTGCGACCAATAATTTGATAAGTTGAGACTGAAAATTAATTTCTAACTAGTTAATTCATAATTGTGACCAATTTGCATAAAATTGTTAATATATCTAATTAATAAAATATATGTTGAATAAATTAATTTATAAATAAAATTTTAAGAAAATCTATTTTTTGAAAGCCTTTATTCTTAGTTTTGAAATGTGTGATACTTAACTTCTTAGTAATGAAATTTTCTCCCTTTTTCCTACCTAATTGCTGTGTGCTTTTCATCAATTTCGAGACCAGCCGCCTAATTTCTTCTCATTCTCTGCATGCATGAGCATGAGCATGAAGTGATATTTTATTCAAATTCAACCATCGAATTAGTTTCTTCACCTATCACTCTCTGTTTACGTGCTAATATATATTAACCTTTATGGCCATCGACATTTGTTCAATTCCAATTCCTTTCAAATTTCATAAATCAAATGTCATATTTAGTATTTCACAAATCAGAACTTCCATTAATTAATTAATATATGTAAAAAATAATTAATCTAACAAATCCTAATTTCAAACTCCTAAATTACCTCACTCTCAACCAAAGTTCTCAACAATAGGGGAAAAAAAGAGACCGTTGCTGTCACCCATCTCCAATCCAACATAGTTTCTTCTTTCGCGAATCTGTGATGGCAATTTTGTGGCGGCGACTGTAGTGGTGGATTTGGTGATTTGGGTGAGTGTGAATCTGTGATGGTGTTGATGGGTGGTGGTGTGGGCGACGATGCAAGGGTACAGTG
>NC_036249.1:25876739-25885942 GCF_002742605.1 Olea europaea var. sylvestris | reverse complement strand
TAATTTCATAAAGATTTAATTGTGAAAAATCAAATTACTTATATTTTAAAAATAATTTTTATCCAAGTAAAGTTTGTCATGATAATTCTCGTGCATAAAAATTGTTTGAACTATAATCGATGCAAAATATTAAAGTGTTTTACCTTTACATTTGAGTATAGAAATGCATCTATAGCTAATGTCTTCAATTTCTTCATCCAATGCGATTTTGTGCGTGAAGGCTTGATCACCATTTCCTCGTTTGTAAATCTTTAATCTTGTTTGTGTGTTTGTCGTTTTGTGCCAAGGTTGCATGATTTTCGATCTAGATTTTTCGTGTCATAAATAATCACTATCAATCACTTAAATTAAATTTGTTAGAATTAAACACAATTTGTTTATGATAATCAAAACAAGAAGTCAATCATTAGGTCAACAATTTAGTCCTTGATAAGCCCATATTTTCTTTAATTGAATTTAAGTCCTTCAATTTCCAAAGTGTAGAGTTAGTTACCTAAACTTTCCATCCAATGACCAATTAATCATTATTTCCTTTCCAATTACTTTGAAACGGGTCCAACACTGAAATAAACAAAAATTAACGCAAGTTAAGTAAAATTCAATAATTTGATAGCATAAAAGCTTAGTAATATAGTTCGAATAAGTGTATAAAATACACTTATCAATTGTAATACCAATGATATTAAATAACATTATCTTTGTGAGAAAGGAAACTTAAAGCCACGATTCGGTCTCATTTTTTCTTAATTTGGTGTGTTAGTTTTAGGCCCATTATATATATGGTAGTTATATTGATACCACAATTTTTATTTGTTACGTCACATTTTAACTGCAGTTAAACTCCTCAATTTTTGCTCTTCGTAGTAATTATTTCTTTAATTTTTTTCGTTAAATTATTATCTTTAACCTTCCATTAATTAGTATATCTCATCCTTGATGATGATTTATGTTAAAATATTTTGTTTCTATGATCTGAAATGAGGAAAAATAATTTTTTCGTACCTTTTTATTATTATTATTTTTAATATGATGGAAAAATAAGTTGTTATACACTTTGACGAAACTTTTAAAACATAAATTGTTATCAAATATAAAATGTGTTAACTAATGAAATATTTGAAGATAAGAATGTCATGAAAAATCGTTAAGGACATAAATACTATAATTAGTAAAGATTGAGAACTTTAGGTGTAATTAAAATGTGGTACATGTGAATATAAATACTCTTACATTTATGGTCTCGGGTAGGAGTGGGTGTGGTCCGGTTCGACTCGATATCCAAAGGGAATCGAATCGAATCGAACCGAGTACCAATGAAAATTTTAGCTATGGAACCGAACCGGAATTAAACCATTCGGTTTCGTTTCTGGTTCCATAGCTACCAACGTGATACTTTTAAAAAAATATAGAAGAACCAAACATACTATTCAAAGTTTAAAAGAAAACTAAATATATAAATTTAAAAACAATATCCAAATAATATAAATTACTATTATCAAGCAATCATCAACTTATATAAACTGCATAGTACTCCAATAATTAAACAAACTTCCATCAAAATCAAAATCCTACATTGAATTGGACACCCTTTAAAAATTTATTGCAACTTTTGATTTTGTCAATTATAATTTGTAGAAATTTAGATGAAAAGTTTCGATCGGATTAACAATTATGTAATCAAAGTAAAAACAAAATAAAAATTTCGCATCTTAGAAATGAAATTATTTATTGTAAATAAATTTATGTAGGTATAGATTTATCCAATTTTCTAATTTGGCTTGAGAATCAATTAATCAAAAAATTATAAGAAGAGAGAATGAAAGAATCAAAGAGAATGAAAGTGCTCGAGTCTAAAATGAAGAAGGAACACAATTTTTTTTTTTTTTAAAGTGATTGGAGATAGAATCATATATTTTACAAAAATAAAAAATCTTATGAGAACCGTACGGTTCCCATGCTAAAACCTTGAACCGGATCGAAACCGGTTGGTTCTTAATAATTGGTCCCAAAATTAAATCGTTGTTTGAAGATTCGAAACCGAGCCAGCTGGTTCTAACCGGTTCCCGGAAAAAATGTCCACTTTTAGTCTCGGGCCTCATATTTTTTTTTTCTTTTATTGCCATGATTTTCTAGCTACATTATATTTTTGGATTTATTTATAAAATACATAGCACCTCGTCTAGCAAATTTCCTCGGCATGAGATTTTCGAATTCATCATGGAACTGTTAGTAAATTGCATGTATGAAAAAGAATTAAAGGCTTTTTATAGATGGTTAAGAAAAAAGAAAAGAATATTTAGAAATATGGAAGAGACATAAAGATAATGAAGAGGCTCTATCTTTTATTTATTTTTGTTAACATAAATTTTTTATTCAGTCCCAATTCTGTTGAACTCATTTTTCTCCATACTTATTTTCAACACCTATAAATTTCGTTAAATTTACAAATATATCAACTTTTTAACAATATATTTTAACATTTTTATCAATATATCCTAAAAACCTGATTTTTAGCCAAAATAAACAGAGGCAAAATGATATAGACTTTGAGTGCCCGCCACTTTAAATGTAATTAGTCCCAAATACACTTTCATTTTAGCAAGCAACTTCTATTTATGGGAATGCTAATAATAGTCACATTCATAATCATGTTGTAGAAATAAGAATAATGGCACCTGAGATAATATAAGGAAGATTTGAATTTACGAATATTGTTGACGATACAACATAATTTTTTCTTATTAAATTTTCAGCTCCAAATTTCAGCCTACATTTAAGGGTCACTTTGTATCATTTTCTTGAATCTTTAATGAACTTTATATTCACTTTACAAGCAAGTTACGATTACTTTATAGACATGATATTACACACATAAAAACCACTTTTTGCATTTTATGATGTAAATTTTCGTTGTAAATAAAGTTATTTTGATTGTAACTCTATTAAAAATAATTCACTCATTTGTCAACTGTTAATGCCAATATTAAGTACGTGTAAGAGTATGAACTCTATCGTTGATAACATTTCATAATATAGTCGTGGTTCATCAATTAGTTCAATAAAATATGAGCAAATAAAAATTCCAAGTACAAATTTAGTCACCACCCATTTAATAAAATTGAGCACGTGCTGAGTTTTAATGAGAAAATTAAAACTAATTAATCTAGTTCTTAATCTAGTTCTTAATCTATTTCTTTCAAATACCCACTATAAACATATCAGTGATCTCATTTTATAATACCTCGGGAGCTAATGAAACTATTTTAGTAAAATTTAATTGTCTCAATTCCCGGGGGATCACACCAAAAATTCTAGTTCCTTTTGGATTTCCTTCTTGATCAATCACAACTGCAGCATTGTCATCATATTGTATTATCATACCGCTGTCACGTTTAAGTTCTTTACAGGTACGAACAATTACAGTTTTTTTGCTTTTTTCACTCTTCTCAATATTTTTACTTTGTACCCTAGTAAGCAAATGTCGTAACTTTTCATCACTATTCATTTAAAAATTGTGCACGTATTAGTCTTTGAAAGGAAAAATACACCTCGTCTACAAATGTGGAGTGTGTTGAAAATAGAATTTAAATCATATACATGTGGTCATCACCTAATTAAACAAACTCTTCAACTCCAATTGATAATCAGTGACAAAATTAGTGACGTGATAGAAATAATTAAGAAAATACTAACAAAATTAGCTACACTAAATGTCCATTCACATAGTTGAACAATTAAGATTCTTAAAGAGCGGAAGAGAATCATAAAATTATGGGGTACTTAACGAAAATTCAAAATTTTATATGGAACAATTTAATAATCCAAGTGACAACATAATTTTTTGAATTTCCTATAATTTTGAACAAGAGTCATAACAACCTTCACAAGTCAAAAATCATATAGTATTATTTTTGAGTAGTATTGACTAGGAAAATGCTATTTGCACACCTGCTTCGATAGTATAGTATACACTGGAGTGTCAACCCCGAACGTATTAATAATTATTCTAATGATATCATCGGAAAATTTGAGAAATCTTACATAACATATCCAGCTTGGAGTTTCGGAGTTTCAAAAGAAACAACAATAAAAACAGCCCACAATTTTCTTGTTGATCCCTCACTTTTTTAAGATTTATTTTTCTTTAAATTCATTTTTAACCATACATTCCTTTAATAAAATAATTTCACGCTCAAACTTATATTTTCCCTACTTTTTTGATAAAATAATTTTTTAATAAAAAATTGCATTTTACGGAATCTATTCTTAAAAACTCTAAAAGTCTATTCTCAAAAAACTATAAAAATCAGGATTATGCTTGTGAATGCAATTTAATTGTCTTCATTGCTGGTCCCAATCCCAAACCCGCGCCCACGTACCACGCCAACCCATCCCACATTCCAATAAAATGTACTTATCTGCTTATATAATTTTCAAAAGCACAAAACAAGTAGAGAAATAGATGAGCAACTTGCAAGCATATAATATGCCTTTTTATAAGGGAAAATTGTAGTCAAGGTACCAAACTTTTCGTTTATTAATAAATTTTGCCCAAACCTTTAGTTTGTGCCATCATGAGTACCAAACCTTTAAAAAATTCGCAATTCAAGTCCAGATTGATGCTTTCCGTTAGCTTGACCCCAATGACCTCGAAAATTAAACAATCTAATAATTTTAACCAATTAATGCAAGGGTAAAATTGTAACTTTATAATTTTAATATTAAAAAATTATTAAAAAGGAAAATAAAAAATAAAAACCCCATCTCCTCCTTCAATCTCTCCCAATTCCCTAAGCCCAATTGATCTTATCTCCATCATTTCAATATCATTCATTGTTGTTTGCAAGCCTATTTCTGCAACATCAGTAGTCACGATAGAAGGACCCTCCTGTGATGTTGCAGCCATGGAAGAAATTACTCCGAGGTCAAAAGTGGCAACGAAGAAGAAGATGGAAATGAGTATGAATAAATCGATGGGTTTTCATTTTGATAGTATACAGATTTTCTGCTTTAGCTTATTTCGGTTCAGCTAGCAGTTTTTGGTGAGTTTCAGATTTGGGACATCTCGATTTTCTATCGAGTTCAAGCTTTGGTTTGTTTCAAGTTTCTTGTGTTCGATTGTTTCTCTTCTACTTTGAGACGTCCGAGCAAGGTTTACATGCTTGTGTTCTTGGTGTTATTGGGGTTTTCGGTGGACCTCTTTTACTGTGTGTTCTTGGGGTTTTCGGTGAACCTCTTTTACTGTGTGTTCTTGGGATTTTCGGTGAACCTCTTTTATTGTGTGTTCTTGGATTTTTTCTAGATTGCAGGATATGTATGTATTGTGTATGTAGAGGTGCTACTTGATTAATTTTTGAATTTGAATTTGGTCAACATAGTCTATTTTTCAATTTTCTGCATTTATTCAGAGCTGGGTGACTTGGACATTGCAACCTGTAGGAATTTTTGCAGATTTTTTGGCACGTCTAGTGCCTTTATCCTACTTGTTTTGTATGCTATTGAGGAGAAATTGTCTTCAAAGCTGAAAAAAGCCTCAGCGGTGGTGCCGGCAACTGCCAACTGGGTAGAGGTGGTTTTGATTTTGGGGTAAAGGAATTGGAAGAGATTGAAGGAGGAGATGGTTTTTATTTTTTATTTTCCTTTTTTAATAATTTTTTTATATTAAATTATAAAGTTACAATTTTACCCTTGCCTTAGTTGGTTAAAATTATTAGATTGTTTAATTTTCGTGGTCAACTAATAGTTTTTGGGGTCAAACTAACGGAAAGCATCAATCTGGACCTGAACTGCGAATTTTTTAAAGATTTGGTACTCACGGTGGCACAAACTAAATGTTTAAGCAAAGTATGCTAATAAACGAAAGGTTTGGTACCTTGGCTGCAATTTTTTCTTTTTATATAATCAGAAACACATGGAAAAATAAAAAAGAAAAAGAAAAAGAAAAAAGTTGCAACTTGCACATTTCCTTTAAAACAACCACTTTGTCTTCATCATCATAAGGCCAACTTGCAACACTTGCTGTTTGATTCCCATCACATTTTGATTTTAAGGTACCCCACCCACCCCTTTCCCACTCCATGCATTGCTCAGATTTGAAATTTTTAGGTGGGACTATTGGACCATTTCTTGATTCTTGTATCTTTTCTGTATCGTTTCAATTTTATCTGATGTAATCGAAGGCATGAATGGATGATTATGTTCATATCTTGTAATCTTAGGCCCTATTGGATGCACAATTTTTTTTTTAAAAGTATATTCTTAAACAGTGATTTGACATCATTTCAACAACACATTTTTTAATAAAATAATACTATATGTAAATCCAAAACTTTACCTTAATTTTTAATCACACATGTTTTATCAATATACTATTCAAAAATACATTCTTATAAAGTTTTTGAATGTTGTACAAGTCTTTTCATTTCTCTGACCCACTTAAATAAATTGTATGGAACGGTGGGATTGATTGATTAATTCATGTTTGATTCTCATTTTCTAATATTCGCTTTTATTTTAATTTTTTTTAAAAGATCATTTTCAACCATACATTTTATTAAACATACACATTCATTAACTTTTATTAAAATCTACTAAAAATATGATATTATCAAAATCAAACAGGGGCTTAATCCATTCCCAGATTCAAGCTTATCTAAATCTCTCAACCACCTTAATCACTCGCTTCTTTAGAGGTCGACCATACGAGATGGTCGAAAGTCAATCCATCAATATACTCCCAAGCCACATTTCACAATTCACGTTCAGTTCATACATTTTCATGAAATATTGCCATTTTCATTATATCATCCAATAAGTCCAAAGAACTATTTCATCGTACATAAATATCATCTAACCTACTAATGAATCAAACGAGTACTTGAATTAATATAAAATACAACAAAATGGAAAAAGGAAAAGTTGGTTTTGATTCTTGTAAGTTGATTGATATGAAGAATGCCCTTTATTTATTTTTATTTTTTTTAATAGATGTCATGGAAATCAATAACCCACAATTTACAAGAAAGTATTAGAAGACAAAAATAACAAATTCCACAACCTTGAAAAAATTATTACATGTTCCCTGAACAATAAAAACCAGACATCCAACATGTTACATACATACACATGTATAGTCGAAGATCAACAAGATTTGTGATTTGTTCCTCTAAACCCCAAAATGGGTTTTGATTTATCGATATATTTGATGAGAAAATCATTGCACAACTCTATATATGCACACATAACTATGTTTATATGTATGTATATATAGAGAGATAAATAATTTACTAAACGTGGTTGTTTAACTTATATATGTATAATTATAGAGTTCTCTCTGAGGAAATGTTTCGTCTGGCAATATCCTCGACGATTTGAGCTAGGGATTGGAGGTTACATTTAACAATAGTGTCCACGAAAATGCATGTTTCTTCCCTGGTGTTACCTTGTGGTATATCGACAACGTATGATTCAATGACCACCGTGCCTCCGCCGCCGTTGGCCACCGGGTGGAGGGTGGTGACGGAGCGGTAGTTCGCAAGGCGGTGATCGCCACCAACGACGCTAAAGCTCATAACATGACGTTCGTCATCGAGGATCTCGAGGCGCTCAGTGCTGCTGACGGCTGGGAGACCCGATATGACGTGGACCTCCCGGAGAGTACCAACGTTTCCGTTTCCGACAATGACGTTGCAGCTCTTGACGAAGTGTTTGTAGGCCTGCGGGTTGTCGAAGCGACGGACGAAGGACCAGACGGTGGAGACGGGGGCCGAGATTTCTTGAATCACGGCGGAGCAGCACTGGTAAGGGCTAACTGTGTGGGTGTGGTAGCGGGCTATATGGTCGGGGACTTCGGTGGTGCACGGCGTCCATCTTTGGTGCTGTTGGGCTTGTTTATATGCGGCAGCGGCGGCGGTGGTTGTAGGGGTATCCTTGATTCTTTGTAGTATAAGATTTGAAGGCATTTTCTTAATCCCAATTAATCTCGAGTTAGAGAGAGAGATATGAAGATAGGTTTCTCGTCCAGCTACAGCTATATATAAAGGGATAGATACATAAATTTTTAAAAAATACAAAATATGACTACGTAGTTTTTCAATGAACAAATCTTTCTATACTTTTATTATTATTAATTAATTTTTTATGTCAAAATTCTCTGTCACAGCTATGGCATGATGTAATCACTTGAAAAGAAAAGAAAAATGCAGTTTTTATCAATATATCTTACGTAACGTTTTTACGATTTTCAGTTTCTTAATCCGAAGATGTTTTGTACTTTAATCATTTCACATTAAAAAAATGTATATGTTATGCGATCTATTTATCATTATCGATGGAAGAAAAATACAAAGTACTAAAGCACAATATTTCGCTTCCAACTATATTACAAGATTACACATAATGTAAAATACTTAGGAAGGGTCATAAAGTAATACCTTCAATCCAAACATAACAATACAAAAAAAAATCAATCTAGAAACTTATTTATTCTACGAAAAACATGAGGTGATCGTCTTTCACTGATGATGCTAACGAGTTCAAAATCAAACATGACGATTTTTTGTCTTGAGAGTTTAGAAGTTCTTTGTAATGACATTATGGGATTAAATTTAGATAAAGACTTTGAAAAATCTCTTGTTAATCTAAAGAGCAATGCTACATAAACAGGCTGCACACGTGTCGATGTAAGATTGGAGAGTTTGAAAAAAAAATTTTAAAAAAAATCCAACAACTTGCTGTCACATCAATCTGTTTTTTATATCCTATTTTTTATCATGTTCGCTTATCGTTTCTTAGCCCCCGTTTGACCCCCATTTTTGGTAATGAAAATGGGAGGAATAGTGTTTTGTTGAAAAAATGAGTGGTTGAAAAAGAAGGAAAAATTTTCGATTTACGTGTAATATTATTTTATGAAAAATTGTGTGGTTGAAAATAGGAGAGAGAAAAATAGAATATAATGGAATGTAATTTAATGGGGATCAAACAGGGGCTTTAGATTATCATAATTAAAATAATTTTCACTTTAGTTGACAAAGAAAAAAGAAACATAATTCTATAAATAATATCACTTCCCAAATTGATATTGTCCCTCTAAATTTAGTAACTTTAGGGCTTGTTTGATATAGATTTTTTCAGGAAAAAATTTGTGAAAATTGATTTTTTGAAAAATGTGTGGTTAAAAAATTAGGAAAAATAATGGGTTCAAG
>NC_036249.1:25873185-25876644 GCF_002742605.1 Olea europaea var. sylvestris | reverse complement strand
AGATTTTTTCAGGAAAAAATTTGTGAAAATTGATTTTTTGAAAAATGTGTGGTTAAAAAATTAGGAAAAATAATGGGTTCAAGAGCAAAATTATTGTATTGATAGAATTCGTGGTTGAAATTATTGACAAAAATAAATTTAAAAGAATTTGTAAAGTTGAGCTTAATCTTAATCACAATATTATTAAATACCACTTTAAGCCACGCAATTTGACATTAAATATGTTTTCTCCAATCAATTTGGTCATCCAGAAGAATGCTTCACATTAGGCGTGGTTGTAATCAAAGTAGATGAGTATTAATTAATTCCCAACTTGGCCATATGCTTTAAAATATGTACTCATCGTAAGCTATAGACCAGGCATGATATAAAGAAAAGTTAAAACCAACGTACGTATATATATATATATATATATATATATATTGAACCCCAACAATTTTTTCCAAAAACAAAAAAGAAAGAAAATAAATGTTGTAGAGGAAATTAATTATTCTCAATTTGGTCCTTGGCATTTTGTTGAGCTTGTCTTGAGTGTTCTTCAGTGATTTGTTGTACTCCATGTTTGATAACAGTGAATTATCGAAGTTATAGTTTAAAGATAAATCTCAAATGACATAATTCTAAGAATATAAATCAACATATAAAAATTTGTGGTACTTCTTTTAACGAGGTTGATATTTTAAAATGAAATAAAAAGTCTTAGCTATAGAACTCCAATGTGATTTGACTTGATTATCGTTTAATTCTGGTTTCTTTATAATCTCTTATACCTAACATTGATCCTACATTAACTATACGTGAAATTATCCTTGTTTGCAGCCACTTGAAAAGTGACAGTGCTTGAAATAGCAATCAAATTTTATAATGAATTGACTTTGGTAATTCCCTAAATTATATTTCTAGGGTAATTCATTCAACTAGTCGAAACGTGATGGATCTTGCATTATTATTGGTCAACCAAGATCCATGCTCCCTTTCCCCCCATGTCTAACACGTTATAAATACATAATTGTTTGGAATAATAATAATAATAATAAAATTGGGTTTTTTACATTTGAAAGTGTATGATTGTGACATAATACGGGGCTTTTGACATTTGATTTTTCTTTAGTTGAAAAAAAATTGAAAGCTCATCCATAACATGATAAAAAATGAAGTGTTGTGATACTAATGAAAGGTTATAATTCTTGGTAAAGCATCATTTCACAATCTATATATAGGATTGGTGATTCTTGTTTCAAATACAAGTTTTGAGAAATCATTTTGAATTATGTCATATGAATGTTCGTTTGCCGTTTGTCCCCTTGATTTCGTGCACAAAAAACTTATCATTTGTAACATTTTTTGAGTGGTGAGTGGAGGAGAGGGAAGGGAATGGTACCAACCCTTAAACACTTTACCTTGGTTGTTAAATACTAAAATCCTTGAAGTTGATAAAAAGACAATTAAAATTGAAATTGCTTTAATATTATTTGTGCATTGTCGAGATCATAGAACAGTTTTATAATATTCGAAAGTTTGAATATTGGATTTCTAAAATGAGTGCTAAAAGCTATTAAGTCCATATTGTATTTGATGTTCTCGCATGAGATTCTTATGATCACTCGTTCATGCACATTTGCGGATAAAATGAAGAAATTCCATATTATCAGATTGTAAAGGAAATGAAATTTGTGTACTCTAACATATGTATAAGTGGATCATAATTTGATATGAATGCACATCGCTCATAATTGCATGAGTATGAATTTTGAGAAAGCTATGGATAGATTGTGCTACATACTGCCAATATCATAGGGAAAAAATTCCGTGTTATATCTTTTGCTATTAGCTTCGACTATGGCTTTGGTTAGTCAAATATTATAGAAATAGGGGTAGTATCCAATTTCTAAGTCATCGATAATGAAATCTCAACCCAACACTTGAAATATCAAGATCTTGGATTTAATGAGCAACATACATTATATGAGTTATTGCAAGCACTATTTAATATATTCCTAAAGCAGTGGCTTACGCAGAGATTTTGAGTTAGGGGGTACAATCAAATTTTCAAAAAAGTTAGCGATTTTTTAGATTCGAAAATTTACATAAAAAAATTCATACTCCATATAAATTTACATCGAAAAATGTTCACGGGTTGTGACTTTTTCGGATGTAAAGTTTTGAAAATTTTGTTTTCATGCCCCATGTAAAATTTCCTAATAAAATTAGGTAAATTACGTTGAGAAATTTGTCGCGCAAAATAAAGCAATGTTAATGAAATAATTGAAAATTTTTGAAGAAAATATGAGTTAGGCATCTTTTTTCAAGTCTCATGTGTTGACACACCTTTAACTATTTACGATGTCTGTTTGGAACATTTGATATGTCTATGATGTAGTTCTCAAAACAAGTTTCGAGGTGACGTAGGCGATTTATGAATTCGACTAGCATGAGATCGTCGAAATTTTTTTAAAATTAGCATGTTATGGAAATTCTCAAAATACTAGTTTGAAACGATATATTTTGACAAGTCGTAACATTTGCTACGATTAATTGTATCACACCCTATTAATGATGTAGAAAATTAAGTCGTGAGCCCTTCTAAATAATATTAATAATGCAATATTTTACTTTATTTGACATTCCATAATAATTTCAAAAATTGAGATAAAAACAAAGAAAAAAAAATTGCCCAAAAGTCTGGGGATCACGTGAACCCCAAGCCACCCCCATGTCCGCCCGGACCTATAGTAAAAGTGTTTGGTACATGTAACACGAATGGTAAGCTAAGATTCTTAACTTTTAATCGACTTATATAGATATTTCTATAGAATATTTTAGTTATAGTGAGTAATCTTGTTAAGTTCATTTACATCAAGGTTAGGGATTGTTCTAATTCTAGGATAACTTGACTACACGTTTAAAACTTTCATGAAAACCTAGGATAAATGACAAATAACCTATTATGCGTTAGTTATATGAATGCACACGAGGCAATCATGACTTACGGTAAAGGACACATGACCTATTATGACATCAGCACCTAATTTCTACCCAATCAAAAATCATCATTGATTGCCTACGTGACACGTAATCATGACCTAGGCCATCACTACGATCTAGACCTCATGATGATTTGTTTGGCCGACCTCATCAACCAATCATAGGCATTAAAGTTGGGCAGTGACACAAATTTCTAGTTCAACACTATAACATATGTGACACTAGATAGCCAAGTTGCTCGATGTCAAGCATACAAATGGGGCAAATGGTCCCTTCCAAAGATCGAATTCAATATATTCTCTTCGAGATACTTCAAACTTCAATAAATAAAAATACTTTAATTTTCCTAAATTCCAACAATTACTTTACCAAAATTCTATTAAGTTGATCTAAATTTGTGACATCATTTATAGTCATCAAAATAATAATAATAATAATAATAATAATAATAATAATAATAATAATAATAATAAT
>NC_036249.1:25863315-25865039 GCF_002742605.1 Olea europaea var. sylvestris | reverse complement strand
AGCCTTTGCATTATTCAAATTCTACAGCTGTTGGAGAAGCAATTTCTTCCAGTTACTTAACCAGATTGAGATTTGTCCAAAAAATCAGTATCTTGATCAGTTGACAGAGCCATTTCTGCCGTTGACTTGTTGGAAAAAGTTTTTGGCTGATTCATATGTTGACCAGCAGATTGCAGCAGCAGGGGCATGAAA
This sequence comes from Olea europaea var. sylvestris, assembly GCF_002742605.1. NCBI lineage: Eukaryota > Viridiplantae > Streptophyta > Magnoliopsida > Lamiales > Oleaceae > Olea > Olea europaea. The sequence continues at coordinate 25,864,847 of NC_036249.1, read as the reverse complement.
CAGCATTCTGGGAATCCAACCCCTTATAAGCCCACCATATCCATCTTTCTTCAAGATTGTTTTGATAACATCACTAATTGAACTACTCGAAAATCGATCGACGCCACAAACACCCTATAGAAAATCGGTTCAATATTACATGGTCGAGCACATAACATGCATTAGACGGAAAATCTAGAACTTATTAGTAGTTCTCAAAATTGTGATACGGATAGTAGGATTGTATGATCCTACAATCCTAAATAGGGAAAACTATCCAGATCATATATAGAATTGCAGTTTGATAAGATGCTACATGATTGTGTAGAATCGTACGCAATCGTGTAGAGTTGAACTAGAAGACGGCATTAGGAACGTACTAGGATCACAACAAGAAATAATACTAGTGCAAGTTTGAAAACGAATGATTTTGTGTTTCCTTCAAATGGATAACTTTATGGGATTTCAAAAGTTATAAATAGAGAACAGATTGCGAGAAATCCTACCCCTCTATCAATCCAATCAAAAATTACGATTCTGACAACCTTGTAAGTATTACGTAGGCTCGCATATTTTGTACATTAGATTGGACATGATTAATAAATAGAAATTCGCGTCTTTTGTCCGTCATGCTGTTTTATTAGTTCATCACTCGAAAGAGTAAAGAAAAGCATTTGAGGAACGTGTTGAGATTGTCTGCTCCGGTGGACTAAACTATATTAGATAGGATTAAGGAAGATAAAGAAGCGAAGTTATATGCTTTGTTACCTGGCATTGCAACTGAGTTTTAACGACGTCCAGGGGAGTCGTAACTGCAGCAGCCAATGCTCCGGAAGCGGCGCCGGCAGTTGCGTGCACCAGCAAAGTCTCGTCCACATCCCCATCACCACCACTCTCCGGCGACACCTCCATCAAAGCCCTCTTTGCCGCCTCGTAGGTAGCAAAATGAACTGCAGTAAACGGCGCATTCATCACCACTGTAGTCCTATAACTCGCGTAAAAAGCTCCGATCCCCTCTTCCACCGCGACCCTCTTCATACAATCAACAATCCCTTTATAAGGACTGCCCTTTAACTGCAGCCTTTGCTTCACCACATCCATTGGCGTTAACACGGCATCACTGGCTACAGTAGCAAAAACACCAGAAGCTGCATGTGCCATTGAATTGTTTGGATTTCCTGCTGATAGAAACTTCTTGCAAGTTTCATATATTGAGAAGTATACTGCATGAGCAGGTCCGGCACCTAATCCCATTGCAGCAATGCCTCGGTAAAGGCCCCCGAGGCCTTCGAGTTTCATGATCGAGCCGAGGGATTGCCGGAGAGTTATTGCCGGCGTTTTGTAAGAAGAAGTAATGGCTTGCATTCGAGTTTTTAGAGTGTCTACTGGAAACATGGCCATGTGTTCTACGGAGCCGGCAATGGAGCCTGCAATCATGAATTGCCAGAACTCAAGGCCATCATGGGTTGGTGGCGAGACTGCAACTTTTTCTTGATATAATTCCGATGTCTGGTGGAAGCCTGGGGTATCCGGTTTGCTAGCGGTGGCAGTGG
>NC_036249.1:25861712-25862996 GCF_002742605.1 Olea europaea var. sylvestris | reverse complement strand
TGGCGAGACTGCAACTTTTTCTTGATATAATTCCGATGTCTGGTGGAAGCCTGGGGTATCCGGTTTGCTAGCGGTGGCAGTGGTTGTGGTTGTCATGGTGGTTGCTGTGGGAGTGTGGAGAAATTGTGCTAGTAGGATAGGAGTTTAAAAGGGCGAGTTGATTGTGTTGGACGTATTGTTTAATATATTAGAGTTTGGACAAAGTTAATATCTTCGATTAGTCTCTAAGATATGATATGTGAATAATTTTATTATTCATATACAGGTGATGTAATCTTGAACTAATGACCTGTGCAATCTCATAGTACTTTGTTGAATTACTTTAACTACATGAAGTTCGTTTTCGCAATGTCATCATACAAGAATTTATTTATTTATTTATCGAATGAGAATCAATGAAGAGATATGTAGAGGATGGATCTTTCAATGTATAATTTGTTCTTTTCCCAAGGATGGAATCAGAACAAAGAAAGTTGGGATTGGAGGAAAAAGATTGTATTAACTGTACCATTACAGGAGGAATAAAGAACAAGTAACCTGGTACACGTCCAATAATGTTCAGAGGTCTTTTAAAGAAAGCCAGAATCATGGCATGCTTGGTGAGCTAACTCGACAATCTGTGTCTAATTCTCGATAAATTAGCCCTCTGAGATCAGCCACTTGAATCTTATTGAGCGTGCGACCGAAAGAAAAAATACGATATAGTGGAGATATGGTAAAGATGAGGACGTGTGTTATCCACAAGCCCTTTTTTTGCTTTTAGTGTCACCATACTCCATAATTCAGCTCAAAAGGAAGAATATATTGAAGAATATCGTGTGGTGTCCACGAGTACCTTGAAGCATTTAGCTTCTTCAAAAGCATAGCCCAAAATTGACGGACCAAAGTAGAGTAGCAAAGTGATGACAATGAGAATGCTTGTCCAAACATGAAATCAGGTCCAAGTCCCACCCCAAACCCGGTGGCGCTCGTGTCATATTTTCCATTGCAAACAACTTGTAATGAAAGGTGATCAATGTACTTATACAAGACTACGACTAACTTTGTCTTAGTGACATTGAACCGAGTAGTTAATATTTAACCTTTCTTTTCAGAATTGAAAATCCACATTTGCAAAAGAAATTTCATGATATCATCTTCAACTAAAATTTTAATCGCGGGGGCAATATTGATAACTATAAGAATATTTCTAAGAAACTCTTTAAACATGAGATATACTTTATTTTAAAGAGTTAACTCTTGAAATCATGTTTCGAAAGACTCTTTAAATTAACCAATTTAGAG
>NC_036249.1:25858524-25860331 GCF_002742605.1 Olea europaea var. sylvestris | reverse complement strand
AAAAAAAAAAAAAAAAAAAAAAAAAAAAAAAAAAAAGGAAAAAGAAAACACTGAACTATCCTCAACCAATTTGCTTGAGTTTAATTTCGTAAAGTAACATCTACAAAGATTGAGCTTCAAGAAGAATAAATTCATAGTATGATGTGCTTACCCATGAAACCAGCAGGATATGTCTTATCCGTCCTAACCTTCCCGTCAACAAGAATATGGCGTTGCATCAAGATAGCTATAACTTCACGGTATGTGAGAGCATACTTCAGCCTGTTACGCATAATAAGAATCAAGGGCAAGCACTCCCTTGATTTGTGGGGTCCAGAAGAGGGTTTGGGTGCCTGCACATAAACAAACACGCAGGATGTCAAAATATAAACACAAATAAGCAAATAGGTTTACAAGAGAGTACAAACAGAAAAACTAAAAGATGCAAAACGGGAAATGGGACACAAGCGAAAATTTTTACTTACGAAAGCACCACCAAGTTTGTCCAGCATCCAATGTTTTGGGGCATTCAGCCTCTTCAAGTGTTTCTTCAAACCTCTAGCCTGTAATTCAGCATAATAATAGTATTGATTATAGAGCATTAGAAAGTCACCACCTAAAAAGGCATTAAAGCCCTTTTATTCTTTGAGAACGCATCATGTCACTAGTAATAAGGTGTAGATAAGAATTCCTAAATATATGTGTAAGGACATGAAGAGTTTCTTCTCTATTTTCGTTACAAACTTACCAAAATTATGTTTAAGCAGCCAAATTATATTTACATACAAACAGAACGCAACAGTAAGCAATTTTCAGTTTAAGATTCAATAAATGAAGACTATAACTACAGTGATACAGGAAGCATACGAAGAGATTGAAATATCTTGCATTATGCTTTACATTGATCTTTTCTAATTTCTTGTAAAATGTCGTACAAAATGGTCATGAATCATTATAGGAAGGCGTCCATTTGCAATTACAGACGGAGGAAGGATGAGATATTAATGTCAATTTAGAAAGACACCACATCATAGCATCAATGGTAAAATCACACACACACTCAAGATTTTTAAATTAGCTTAGCTACGGATAATTAACAGCATTTCCCAAATTTCATTCAAATATCAACATTGTAAAATTACTTAAAACTGTAAAGAAATAAATAGTATTTTTACATGGTAATCCACTCATGAAAATTATCCGATCACAAATACAAGTGCAAAAATTCGGTAATCAATACTGATAAAATGCCTCTAAAACTAACATTTTCAAAAAACATATCAAGCGCATTAAGAATTTACTCTGAATAACAAAACTTAACAATCAAATCAAATCCGTGATCCTAAAACTGGAATACTTAAACAGCAACAGAAAACACATACTTATACAGAATGATATATTTAAGGTTAAAAAGTGAGTGGAGCTGACCATTTTGGAGGCAGTTGGTCAGGATCGACTAGGTGGCACCTTCTACTCTCCCCGCCTCTCTCGGCCGCTTACCAGTTAAGGTGTCGAGAAAAGCTTAAAACCCTAGCTCTGTCGTCACATATGCGTAATGCGTCCTTCTAAGGGCAATTTAGGGTATTCGCCCTAAAATTTAGATTTGTTTTATTGAACCGGGTCGGCTTAATTTTGTGCAAGTCTGCAAGAAACTAACCGGATCGGATAACACTTGGATCCGATTTAGGGTAATATTCAACTATGGTCGCTGAACTTTAAGAGAAATTTTAAATAGGTCACTAGAATTAAATTCTACATTGAAATTCAATCTAGTTTCAAATTCTACCACTTTGTAGCATTCCATCATCAACTATCCTCTAAACTAAAA
>NC_036249.1:25770183-25857096 GCF_002742605.1 Olea europaea var. sylvestris | reverse complement strand
TTAAATTCTACATTGAAATTCAATCTAGTTTCAAATTCTACCACTTTGTAGCATTCCATCATCAACTATCCTCTAAACTAAAAGAAATTACTTAGTTAATGGTCGTACTAAAGTTGATCTATCATGCAATAACTACGTGACACCTTAAAAAACGAAAATAGTAAAATGAGGATTCTAAAAGTGTCATTAGATTAAGAAGTTAAAGTACGTATCTATTTTTTTATTATTATTATTATTTTTTTATCAAGGTGTCTGTTTTCGACGACTATTCCTTAAGTTTGTGATCCGGCCCCTCTTCACACAGACCAATTAAACCACGGGATGTGCCTTCTAATGATCAGGGTTCGAGCGCTTCTCAAACTGAACTGCCAAAGTGCCTAGTGAGCCAACCCACGTTGCGCTCTGTCTTCCAAGAAATTCCTGCCTTCCAGTATATGCCTTGCCTTCCAAGAGCTCCACGAATCGAATCCACGACCTATGAACTGTCAACCTTGAGAGAACCCATCCTTTGTCAGTGGAGAAGTTCCCTGGGGGGCACGTATCTATTTATTTTACTTTTATGATGTAGAGTAGTGATAAATTAGCGTGTTATTCAGCAAATAAGTGAAAAAACCATTGCAGTATAATTGTCAATCAAACCATTTTTTTATTAATCTAGGAGAGACCAGACAACAAACTGATGAAATTCCAACTAAATTAAATTAAAGATTAGTTATCTTCGTAATTTGAAATTAAATTGAACTTCATGGACTCAATTAAAATTTAGTAACCATATTGACATTTAGCTAAAAGTACATCAACAGTACAAATGAGCTTTACACGAATAATGTATATTCTGCAATATTAAAACCATTTTTTCCCTCTTTCCTTTTAGATTTCTTAAATCAATTTTATCAATATATTCTCTATTTAAGGTTTCAAATTCTACCGTAACAATAAATAATTCACATCCTTATTGTAGAATAATTTTCCTAAATCTCATGCGGTATAAACCCCCGTTTGGCCCCCATTAATTTTCATTTCATTACATTTTATTTTTCTCTCTTATTTTCAACCATACAATCTTTCATAAAATAATATTACACGTAAAACGAAAACTTTTCATTCTTTTCCAACCACTCATTTTTCAAAAAAATACTATTCCACTCATTCTCATTATCACAAAATGGGGATCAAACGGGGGCTAAATTATGTACTCAAATTGAAGTTAACATGTAAGTTCTCAATATTTTAAAGTTCTAGACATTGACCAGAACAATACAATGTAATAAAGAAGAATTACGTCCTGGTACTTATTTTTTTTCAAAATGTATTTTTCTCTCTTTTTTTTTAATCACACATTTTTCATTAAAATAATATTATATGTAAATAAAAAAATTTCTTTATTTTTCAACCACACATTTCCCATCAATTTACTATTCCAAAATATATTCTTACTTAAAAATTGCTCCCAAACACCCTCTGATGTTGAATTGGTGGTCAAAAAACTTGAATAAAAATAAAATACAATTTTCTTTCCTTCCTTAACAATGTTAGAACGAACAACTTATAGAAAATGAACACTTCATACCCAAATTTTTCTTCTTCTAATACTCTTCAATTTAAGTTGCATCATCATGAATTCTACGACATTGAAAAAACAAATTGACAATGTCTAAATCAATAAAATTATTTGATCCAAACTTATACACTCAGTCTGTCGAGTCGAGTCCTAGACATTGCAGCTTACACGAGGTAAAATCCATAGAAACCGAACAAAAAAGTACAACATATTTCCTAGTCATGAACAATCGAATGAATTAGGATAGAAGCCTCATCGGTTGCAGGAACTGCATCATCTGCTCGACAAACAAAATTAACATTGTCAACACTCAAAAAACATTATTAAAATTCAGCAATCAAATTTTGACATGGAAAAGAAACAAGGGCAATTTTTTTATACCTGCTAGAGGTGTAGGCAAGTGAGAGACAAGACTATCAATTACACCAAGTTTTTCTTCAACTTTCACCTTTTCTTCACCTCCTCCTTTACTTTGATGAAAAATGCTTGACACTACATTCTTAACAAACCCACGGCCACCGGCACCACCGCCAAGATCCTCACCTGACTCATCTTTGAATCCAAGATCATCACCCTTTTCTTTACTATCCATATCCCCCCTCAATCTTGGACTACTCCTAGGTGATATTAATTTGGAAATAAAATTATTCACAACACGACCTTCTTCTTCTTCTTCTTTGGGATTGGAAACCAAATTGTTCAACACCCCACCTGTTGATTCCACACTCTCCTTTTCTTCAGTTTCAGAGAAAACCAAATCTTTAATTTCTGTCACTGCATCCTCCATGATTCATCACTATGAATGATTTTCTAGAAGGTTTTTTTTTCTGTATAATCGAAGAATTATATATAGACAAGGAGACGGGGGAAAGGGCGAGGGGGCGGGGGGAGAGAGAGACAAATGTCCTAGGTTTATGCCACGTAGCTGTCCATTTTCTTATGAGAGACAGACAAGTGACCGCCCCTATGGATCATCTCCCAATACGATAAATAGGTCGGCTGTTTATTTTTGATTAATTTATCCAGTAGAATTTTTAATTGTAATTATCACTGTGGCTTAACTTTTGAATTAATATAATTGTCGTTTTTGGGCAATATGTCAAGTACATTGCTCAATCCAGTCCATCTTTCTTGGATATTTTAACATTACTTTGACAAACTTACTTTTTATATTGAACGAGCACGTTTAGGTACAATTCATAACTTACAAATCAGCTTATAATATTACGAGATACTTTTTCTCTCATACTTATAAGTTACCCCCTCATCAGATCACAAGTAGTAAATTGCTCGATTTGGGCTGCAGCCATTTCCTCAACACCCAGGAACAACAAGGTGAGGAGGACTCAAAGCGCTCCTCAACTGAAGTGTGCCATTTGCAAGTACAGCTTGTGCAAGAAAGCTCGGAAATTTCTTTTAAATTTTAACAATCGTTCCCGGGCTCCAATTCAGGGCCGAGGTGAAAACACCTCGACCGTTGATCTTCTGCACTTGGGGGGCTCACCATCAAAATCGGGGCAGAGGCTCTGCCACCTCTACCCCTGGAACCGAACCTGGGATTTAATCCCAGGTTCTTTAGCATTTTTCAAATTTTATTTGGAAATTATTTATCGAATAGGCAAATGATGTACTTGTAGAAAATACTAAACTGTAAAATAAAAAAGTCGCATATTCAGCCCACAGAAAATAAGCCTAACATTATGATTTTATGTCAAGTTACAAGCTCAAAATTGTGTAGGTCCTAAAATCCAAAATGCTCGACCACATGATAAACGCAACACGAACTGCTGACAACGATAAATCGACTGCCATGTCATCGAAGAGAAAATGAAAATAAGCAGAAGAGCGCGTTATTTATCACTTTCAACTCGACCAAACAATGCAGCTCCTTCCTCGGCCCTCATCTGTGCAGCCCTCTTTGCCTTTCGTCTGTTTTGTCTTGCGATAGAGTCGGCTTGGACCTTCTCCATGACTGTGCTGAAACCCGGAATAGTCCGCTCCAGTTTGTTGTACACTTGAACGCTCAGGCTGTAGAAAATTTGAAACAATCTCTGCATAAAGAAAGCAGAGCAAGATGGTGTTAATATAGTAGCCACATTCACATAACTGTAGTATTGCACATGAACCAACAAATGTAATATAAGATTTAAAATAAAAAATTTGGCCACAGCACGTACCATCACATCCTTATTCCACTCACGGATATATGGAGGGCCAGTCGTGAATGTACCAAGAGGTTCACGGAACCACTCGCCACCATAGGTGATCTGATCCATGGCTTGTTCGACACTTAAAACCTCCCATGGCCTTAATCCAGGAATAATTTTAGCCAATTCAAGCCTGTCCCACAAAAATGACCCGTAAACTAGATTAATTTTGGAAGAGCCAAGGAGTACTTGTATATAAGGGGGCGCAGCAGTAAACTGATGTAAGAAATATGCAATCTACTTATTTGCGAAGAGAAAATACAATTCAGCCAATCAACATAAAGACAATCTGCTATTCACAAAAGGGAAAAAAGACACCATTTCCCAACCTATTGTAGTTGCATAGAGTTCTCGACCGTAAAAACCATCCAATTCTCACGTGACCCGCATAGAAACATTCCCCACTTCAAATTTTTGGACATTAGTCCAAACTGAGAAATAAAACTCATATACATAAAGTTGGACATGTGAGGGCAACATAACAACTTAACCGGGACTTGACCTCTCTGTTATTGGAGGCTTATTGTGGAACAAGAAACGTGAAAGGTTGAGGAAGTACTCGATTCTTTGGAAGAATGGGACCAGTCATGCAATTTTCACAGAAGTAACAAAAACCATCCACAGCAAATAGGGAAATGCATAATATGCTGAAGATAATACCTAAGATCTTTTGGGATGTATTTGTTGGGCATGTGGTCCTCTTCCAGAATTGACGTCAGCTCCGAGCCACCTGCCCAGAGAAACAGGGCATGACTAGGTGTCCTTACACCAGGCCAAACACCATTGTTCGCTTCCAGCACAGCTAAATCACGCCTTTTACTCTCACGTGCTTCTTCTTGGAGCTGCTTATATGTTATATCCTCGAACCCCTTGAGTGGAACCCAAGGCGGTATACCTTTCTGTAGTTTATGAAGGAAAGCTGTTGCAGCAGCACCTAATCTAACTGAAAAGAAAGTAAACAAGCATCTAATAAAAAATGAGTTTATAAAATAGAAATTCACATTCTCAAGAAAAATTATGTCTCTACTGCAATTTTACATCAGTGATGGGTCAATTAAAAAAAAGACTTATCTTTAAATGATGTCTAAATAGGAACCTTTTTCCATTCGAAATAGTTTTAATAAATATTTTGAATGATTCCTTGTAAGTTGAATCTTTGGTACTCAAAAAGTAGGAATTAAACTCTTATTATTTATACTTGATTTAAAGTGGATTCGGTGAATAATTTTTCTATTCATTCACCATAGTGCAAATATAACTTCTCGTATCTGAATATTATAGTCTCGTCAAGACACCACCTCTTGTTCCCTTTAGGGGAAGAAGAAGCTAAACATATCGTGATTTGGAAACCTCTCAATCTATTACCACACTTTTTGCTAGGGATTCCACCTTATTGTATATCCACAAAAAGAAAATGGTGCTGGAAATGTAACAATACATTCAAACATAATGACATTCTATATGCCAATTATCAACAAAGTGGATAACAATTTACACGGGACAAATTACAAACCTTCCCACGTAGCAATTGCACGCTCCATACCATATATCATACCAATAGGTGCCCATTCATCCATGTCTTCACCCCATATAAACGTATGCTTATCAATAATTCCAGCACCCCAAGCAGTTTTAAGCTGGATTAATTCCATCGGTCCTCTTGTACGACCCAACCGATCCTTATAGTAAAACCCACCACTCCTCATGATAACTAAGAGAAAAGCGATATAAGTATATAACATCAGATTAAAATTTTAATGAACCATTTAAACACGAGAAGTAAAATACACACACACACACACACAAAAGTTAGTAAATTATACAGCATTACAGTAATCAAACTGTAAAACACCTGCCCTAGGGGTAAAGCATGAGTTATGTGAAGTGCAATAATGAACAAACTGAAGATCAAAACTATATAAAGCACATCGGCAGAAACAGGAATATACTTTAGCGGGGGACTACTTTTCAGTAAAAATAAAACACTGACTCAAGAATGCTAAAAATGTTATAAATTTTTTTTCTGCCATATTTTACAATTGTTTCCTATGGAATTTCATACTTCGAAAACACCAAAGTGACATAAAATTGTCATTCCTTAAGGTTTATGCCGGGAGTGATCTAGACAAACCAATTACCATCCACGTTCTTAGTTCTTAAATTTCTCCCAACAAATTCTAAAATATTCCAATGTTAGCAAACTATCGGATTGCTCTCTGTTAGAAAAATTCAAATGATTTTGTTGACTATCTTAATTCAGAATTTATAGTTAGAAGATGTACATGATTTCTAGAATCCAACAAAAATTAAAGGCAATGCACGCATGAAATGCACAAAGAAGTGGCTTAAACAGAGACTTTAAGATTATAGATCGTGATAGAAAAGATTGAATGGATCTTAAAGATTTTCTGACATCAAAATAAAATTTCAAATAATTCCTCGAAAAATAGTGGGTTATATACTTCCCTTCAAGTTCATTTCTTACACATTATCTCAAAGAATAGTTATGAAAGTTCTCATTGAACAACAAACATATATAATACAACTTCTAATGCCATTAAAAGTTTATAATCACCAATTAAATTCTATAGATGAATAAATAAACAAAGTATCATTCCGTTTGTTAAACTTCACAAATTATGAAGTTTAACATAACTGTTCCGAATCTGATAAATGGATAACTCGTGTAAAAATTGTACACAATTAGGGCATTGATTAGTTTAATAGTTGTTAGACTAGACATTTGTTCCAATAGGATAGCAAAACCTCAAAAGGGATGTTAGATGCAGTACTAGTCAAATTTCTGTAAAACAAGCACTACACTGCACAAGATAAAGAAACACGCAGCATTCCTACAGCTTATTCTGCATTTTTCAACTCTCTTCAATAGAGAAGCCCAAAAACAAAAATATTCCCTCCAAAGTCCAGCGGGGACAACTGCCCCCACTGAACTAATCAAGTGGAAACATTATAAAAGATGAAGGTTCATCAAATTAGAAACATAAACAAAAACAGAAACAAAAACCAAATATTATGGAACGAAGTTTGCGGAAGCAAGATTTCCTGCAACATTCACGTTGCAAAAGCCCATGCTCATTCAGATCAACACAATTTGCAACAAATTGATCCATACTGACATAGAAAATACCGATTTTCTTGCTTAAATTTTATAAGAATGTTTGAGTATGTTACTTCTATTAGAACATTATCTCCTTAAGTAACTTGTCTTAGATGTCACCTGCATATATTTAAACCAATGACAAGCACCCCAAGTAAACCATTTCTACAGAGAACCAAAAAACCTTACATTAAAGTACCATAATCAATTTATGAACACAAAGTTTAATAAAATTTAGGGGTCTGACACCCAAAAATTTGCCCAAAAGTCAATATGATCGTGTGAAAAGAACATTTCTACTCAAAGAAAAACATGAAGTAATAAAAGAGAGACTATTAAAAAAGAAAAATATTAAAATATGGAGCAAATGAATGAAGGCTTTGCAAAAACTTACAATCATAATACCGCTTCTCAAGTTTTTTGTACCCTATAGCCTGAGCAACATCTATAGGCCTCCCTGGTGGGTATGGCCGTTGCTGGAAACCCCAAAGCCCGAAAAAGAACTGCCTTGCAAAATCCCAAAACTTATCATCCGACTCCCCTTTCGACTTTATTGATTTCCTCGGCATTGGCCTCCCATCCAGCCCAATCACATTTGGCAACGCCTACACAAAAAAAATGAATAAGAAAAACACAAAAAAAGAGATTAACACTATAAAAATTAAACATAAAAAAAAAAAAAACCTCACACCAGTAATTATTAGATTATTTTCATTCTAGAATCAAATCCAGAAACATCTTTATCTAACATTAGTGTGAATTAATCAAGAACGACTATTAAATTTGGTTAAAACAAAATATTCACAACTAAAAATCCTAACAAAGTAATTCATAGCCTTCTCAAACAAATTCTAACCAATTAATACATCAAAACTCAAATGTAGATACAAAAATGAACTTCACAGCATTACAAATTCACATATGACATGGGGTGTGCCGGTAGTCCGGCAAATTCTCGCACTCCCAGTAGAATTGATCCAGCATTTGGCTGTACTTCTTGGGTTTCTTTGGATCATTCTTGGGTTTTTTGGAAAAAGGATTTGTAATGGAAGCAAAATTTGAGGTCTTGGAGTGAGGTTTGAAGAATGACTGCAGAAGATTTATGGGTTGGAATGGGATTTTTGGTGGGTTTCTGAACCAGTTTTCGTTAAATGAGTTGAAATTAATTGACGTCATGGGTGAAATATAAGGGCAAATATACTTGATAAACAAGAGAATGAAATTGGATTGATTTTGGGAGGGAGTTTGAAAGAAGGGTGTGGAAAGTGGAGGACGGAACGGTGAGAAAAGGATGAGTAAAGAGAGAGAGGCTAAGGGTTTTCTACTGTAGCTTTTCCTACAGAAATCTGCAGTCGTGCTATGAACTAAAATCGCAATTTATTGTCAAGCCTGCTGGAGTGTATTGTTTGGGTGTGCATATAAGTAAAATTATAAGACACTCTACATCTATAACGATTGCAACAAGGTGTGGATCCAGAAATTTTAAGCACAAGAGCTAATAACATGATGTACACGTAATTAATGCCGGAATTTCCATATTTTCCACTAACATCTATAATAAATTTCCACTAAAATGTGTCACCAGAATTGATTCCATACATCATTGTGAAAACTTGTTGACTAAAATCCTCTGCACTGATACACAAAAATGCAATGGTTAATAAATTACAAAGTTTAATAAAATTTAGGGGTCTGACACCCAAAAATTTGCCCAAAAGTCAATATGATCGTGTGAAAAGAACATTTCTACTCAAAGAAAAACATGAAGTAATAAAAGAGAGACTATTAAAAAAGAAAAATATTAAAATATGGAGCAAATGAATGAAGGCTTTGCAAAAACTTACAATCATAATACCGCTTCTCAAGTTTTTTGTACCCTATAGCCTGAGCAACATCTATAGGCCTCCCTGGTGGGTATGGCCGTTGCTGGAAACCCCAAAGCCCGAAAAAGAACTGCCTTGCAAAGGATGAGTAAAGAGAGAGAGGCTAAGGGTTTTCTACTGTAGCTTTTCCTACAGAAATCTGCAGTCGTGCTATGAACTAAAATCGCAATTTATTGTCAAGCCTGCTGGAGTGTATTGTTTGGGTGTGCATATAAGTAAAATTATAAGACACTCTACATCTATAACGATTGCAACAAGGTGTGGATCCAGAAATTTTAAGCACAAGAGCTAATAACATGATGTACACGTAATTAATGCCGGAATTTCCATATTTTCCACTAACATCTATAATAAATTTCCACTAAAATGTGTCACCAGAATTGATTCCATACATCATTGTGAAAACTTGTTGACTAAAATCCTCTGCACTGATACACAAAAATGCAATGGTTAATAAATTTTCCTTTTCCAACAGAGTCAAACAGAGATGACATTTTTAAAAGTAAATATATTGACTTAATAAGGTTCTATTCCCATAATTTCCTTCTCTTAATTGCCATGGGTAAATAAACGGACACTGGATGTTCGATGTATCCAAACTGAGGAAATTCTACCTAACCTATTTACAAGTATAAAAGTTGATTTCGAGTTGAGGATTTTGAAAGGGATTTACTCCTTACCACAAGATATATGTTTGTTAAGGACATTGAAAGGGAAGTACTCCTATACCACAAGCAAAAATTGGTATGAAGTTGATGAAACGGGACCTGATAAATTAGCTGTTGCTACTATTAACAATTATTCTGATGGAACTACATAAGTAAATTCTAAGATGAGTAAGCAAGAAATTTATATGTACAACACTTTGAACTTTATCCTATTGTTGTAACATACTCAAAATTGCCATGTTTTTAGTTCAGTCTTTTACTGTTCAGAATTAACACTCAGCAAGATAAATAAATAAATAAATAACCCACAAATAGAGAAATTATAAACTTCATGTAAAACAAAACTTTGTTAAATAAGTAATAATGTCGTACATTAATGGGAAACCATTCCAATCGTAACCATTATTGGACTACTGATTCTTTTGAAGCTGTCTTCATAGCTAATGGAAAGGCAAGATACTTCTCCATACAACAGTAATAGAATCTGAAAATTGATTTGAGGGACAAACATGGGCGAAAATCGCAAACATAAAATTGGAGGGGAAAAAAAAAGAAAGAAAAGATAGAGCTAGAAGCTCTACATGGGCAAAGCCAGGAATATTGTTAGGTGCGGACAGAATTTAATCAACACCGAACTTTGAGTTTTTGGCCATAGATTTAATGAAGAGCTTGAGGCTGATGGTCAAGATGTAATGCAAAAGACGAGTTTGAGACATTCTACCAGAAAAGGAAGCTGTTTGAAATCAAAGGATGAATCCAATTTAAATGAAGAAGTCTCTGATTTTAGAAAAGAAAATGATGATGGGCACTGGCAAGCATTTCAAAATTGTTTACTGTGAGGAACTGATGAGGGTCGTATGGGAGAGAATTGTTATTTAGTTAGATCCAGAGATTCCAACAAAACAAATGAAATCAGAAAACAGCCTCCATACAAAACTTTCTCCCATTATTAACAGAGGATCCAAATCAAGTTAGTGGAAGCAAAATCAAGTTAAGCCCAAATGAACCTATCAAGTAAAATTAAGCAAAATCTACTCTCAATTCTATCTACCCTCAACTGCAAGTCTGCACTAACAAGTTAATAGAAAGTAGCATTATTACAAAATACATTCACATTACTCAAACACACATAATAACAAGCATCTGGCACGCACTCGATTAAAAGCAAAATCACAATATTCAAACATTAAACAAATCAAAATAACAAATAAAAAGAAAAGAATACTCCGTACTTGCCCTTAAAAGTAACTGAAGGTAGTGAAGGCGAGAGACCTTGAGAAAGAGGCTGAGAAACGAGAGACCTTCTGGCTTCTTCACCTTCTTCTTCTGCTGAATCACCGATAGAAGGCGTCGAGAGCTCGAGGCGAGAGACTCAGAGACTAGAGAGAGAATCCAAGTCGCAGATGGTTTCAAGTTTGGATTTGGGAATGGGTTAGACCAGAGGGATGATATTGGATTTGGATATTGTGCCCTGTTAGACAAGCATTATAATGAAAATTATCAAAAAAAATATATTTTGAAATAGTGATTTTTGAGAGTAATCATGGTTAAAAAAGAAAGAATTTTTTTTTAATTTAGATGTAATATTATTTTATTGTAAAAATATATAGTTAAAAAAAAGTATTAAAATTTTAATGTGAACCAAACAAGGTCTTGGGGTCTTTTATTTTTTTATTATTTATTATTTTTTTATGGCAACAATATATTTCTATTAGATTATAAGAACCACATTTTATAACTAACACACTGCATAAACATTTTGATAATTTAGTTCATAAATAATAATAATATAAAAATAAATTTAATCTATATATTCACCCCACGCCACCCATTTATCCCAACCCACCATCTTTTTCTTCATTTCTCTTCATCCGGTGGAGCTTTTCTTAACGCTCAGCGATGATAAGCCACTGCTGGGCGCATCAAGTGCAGCGGAGCTTCTCTTCATCGAAGCCATAATGAGCTACAATGAATCAGATCTTATTTTTGCTCAATGTCGTCAATAATGGATGGTTTTTGCTCATAATTGATTTGATTTTTATATACAATCGTCGATAGTGGTTGGTTTTGCACAAATCTGGTTGGTAGTGGTTGTTTTTTTTCCAAATAATGGTGATGGTAAGGTAGCTGCGGTGAGGTGGGACGGGGTTGGTGAGGAGGTGGTGTTGGCGATAGTGGTGGTCACTAACGTGTGAGACTGTCTATGACCGTCTAATTTGTGATTGTATGTAACAAAATCACTAATATGTGTTACTCGTGAATAACATGTGTAACCAATTCAGTGTAACTATATGTGGCTAGGTTAATCTTACCTGTGACGATTTGTAATAAAGTCACAATATAACTCAAGTAACACAGAATTAGTTACAACCAGTTACAATAAACATATACTTGGTCACAGAGGGTCGCTAAAAACAAATCTACACAAGCTGGCAAACCAGCACCACAGTCTTAACAATAACGGTATGTGATCAAGTCACAATTAACATATAATTGGTTACAAACCAGTCACAATAAATACATGGCCACAGAGGGTCGACATAAATAAATTTGCACACGGTGCATACCAGCACCAAAATCATCCACTAGCACCTTCAACGAACCCCAACCACCACAAACACCAATGGCATCACCGCACTATCACCACTAACAACAACCATAGCTAACACCGATGCCACCATAATCATAGAAGCATCCACCACAAACGACCATGGTATAGTAGCAACAACCACCACATTGAAAAATAATAAGATAAATGGCATGGTTGAAGGGCTTTCTTCTCCCTGATAGAACAAGACCTCGCCAGTGGTTTTTGTTGCTCAATAGTGCTACGAGCGATGACATGCACAATGGCATTTTCCGCTGTGCACAACAGTGGTGAGCGCGTTGCGCCCCGTCGTACTCTCAAATTTTTTTAGAGGAGTGGGGGTGCGACGCTTGTCAGTTGTCACTTGTCTTGCGATGCCTCCAACGGTGGTGTGTGGTTAATAGAGAAAAGGATAGAAAGTATAGAGAGAGAGAAAGAGAAATTGATGCGAACCCCGTAGCAACATTGACTATGAAACCCACAACGAGATTGACGAACCCAAGAAAGCTAAATTAATCCAAGAGTTTAAGATTAATCCAAAAGAAAGTCGAACCAAAAAACTCAACAAGAACGATGCTTGAAAGACCCCTTGATCATACAATCCAAGAATTAAATCTAGTTGTTTGAATGCCACAAGTTAACACTTGATAAGTTTGAAATTGTTTAATGAAGAACGATGAAAAGAAGACAATACACCTCACTTTAATTCAATATCAAATATCTCAAAAGTTTTTGTTCCAATACAATATGAAATAAAATTCCTATTTATAGTAAAACTAGAATAAAGTTTTAAAGGAAATAAACTTCTAAAATCCTAATTTAAAAATAGTAAAATACGACCCTAGTAATGCTTAAAATATTAGAGTCATAATTAAATAAGGGAAGCAGGGGACAAGTCCTAAAGGACAACAAATTCTGTTTGCCATCACAAAATTTGTTACAATTTGGTAATTGCGAAAATTCCGGAATTCTGAACATTCTGCCCGTTGATAGCCTATGCGACCGCGAAGCCTTATCCCATGCGGTTGTATGGTGATACAAATTTCAGCCTTCTTGCTCCCTGACTGCATCTGTGCGACCACATGAGAGATAACTCTATGCGATCGCACACAAAGGCTTAAAATTTCCCTCCGGTTTCGGCCTTCGACCCGAACATGAAAGTTGCTCCATTTTAAGTCCCGAACATGGTGTCTTCAATCATTGCCTTGACGAGCAATTCCATCACCTCGTTGACTCGTCTCGTCTTCGATCGCGTCATCGGTCCGCCATCAACTATCAACGGGTCTCGTCTCGCACTTGTCTTCGTCGGGCTCGACTCCTAAGTCATATCATCCCTTCCCTCTTCAAAATGATTTGTCCTCGAATCTGAACCTGCATCAAACAGAAAGAGATCAGATACATTAAAAGTAGCCGAAACATTATTCTCACTTGGAAGGTCCAACTTGTATGTATTATCGTTTATCTTTTCAATAACTTGAAATGGACCATCGCCCCTCGGTTGCAACTTGGACTTCCTTTGCTCCGGAAACCGCTCCTTCCTAAAGTGCACCCAAACCCAATCTCCTGGCTCAAATGTCACGCGCTTCCTACCTTTGTTCGCCCGCAATACAACTAACTTACTTTTGTTTTCAATTTGCTCTTTTACCTTTTTATGGAGTGACTTAACCAATTTCGTCTTCTTTTTGCCATCTAAACTACCACGTTCATTCACAGATAAATGAATTAAATCCAAAGGAGTTAGTGAATTAAACCCATATACAATTTCAAATGGAGAATATGACGTAGTAGAGTGAACAGCTCGATTGTATGTAAATTCAACAAATGGTAGACACTCCTCCCAACTTTTCAATTTTTTATTGATTACTGTGCGCAACAATTGTGTCATGGTCCTATTCATTACTCGGTTTGCCCATCCGTTTGTGGGTGACAAGTTGTGAAAAATAGTAATTTAGTACCTAACTTACCCCCACAAAACTCTCCAAAAGTGACTTAAAAATTTGATACCCCGATCCGACACAATGCTTCTAGGATCCCCATGTAAACGCACAATCTCTTTGAAAAATAAGTCAGCAATGTTCGTGGCATTGTCCGTTTTGTGACATGGTATAAAATGTGTCATTTTGCTGAACCTATCTACAACTACAAAAATAGAATTCCGACCTTTCTTAGTCCTAGGTAAATCCAAAATAAAGTCCATTGAGATATCAATCCAAGGCTCACTAGGTGTAGGTAAAGGCGTGTACAAATCTTGAGGTAAAACCTTAGACTTAACCCTTTTACAATTTATGCATTGACTACAAATTCACTCAACATCACTTTTCATCTTAGGCCGATAAAAATGCTCCTTCAATACATATAAAGTCTTTTGAACCTCAAAGTGTCTCATCAATTCACCACTATGTGCCTCCCTTACTAACAACTCTCGAATATAACAATTAGGAACACATAACCTATTTTTTCGAAATAAATGTCCCTCATGCCTAAAGAACCTATCAACCGCCCCTTTAATACATGACAAATAAATATCCTAAAAATCAACTTCTTTTTCATACAATTCCTTAATATGTTTAAACCCAAGTAACTAGAATCAAGAGTAGTTAGTAATATGTACCTTCGCAACAACACATCCGCCACCACATTTTCCTTACCTTGCTTATACCGAATGACGTATGGAAACGTCTCAATGAATTCCATCCACCACGCATGCCTCTTGTTTAATTTATCTTGTCCCCGTAAGTGCTTTAGTGACTCATGATCGGTGTGTATTATGAACTCCTACGGCCATAGGTAATGTTGCTAAGTTTCCAAAGCTCGAACAAGTGCATAAAGTTCTTTGTCATATGTAGGATAATTTAAAGTAGCTCCACTCACTTTCTCGCTGAAATATACAATAGGCCTCCGATCCTACATTAAAAACTGCTCCAATCCCTATTCCGATACATCACACTCAATCTCGAATGTTTTGTCAAAATTAGGTAATGCTAAAACAGGTATTTCACACAATCTACCTTTAATAGTATTAAATGCAAGTTCCTGTTCATCACCCCATCACTCCAATGAAAACCTACACTCTTTTTAACTACTTCCGTGAGTGGTGCAGTGCTAGTGCTAAAATCTTTCACAAAACGCCTATAAAAACTAGTCAAACCATGAAAACTCTTCCTTTATGCTTTTAGGTGTTGGTCAATCTCTAATAGCTTTTATCTTTTCATCGTCTACTTCTACTCCATTAGCACTAACCACAAATCCAAGAAATATAACTCTATCCATACAAAACGTGCATTTCTTAAGATTAGCATAGAGTTGTTCTTTCCTTAAAACAATTAGCACATATTTTAAATGTTCCAAATGCTCTCCTAGGTCTTTACTATAGATTAAGATGTCGTCAAAATAAACTACAATAAATTTTCCTATAAAGGCATGTAAAACATGATTCATTAAGCGCATAAAAGTGCTAGGTGCATTTGTGAGTCCAAACGGCATAACCAACCATTCATATAAACCATATTTAGTTTTAAAAGTCGTTTTCCATTCATCACCCTCCCGTATACGAATTTGATGATACCCGCTTTTTAAATCAATTTTAGAAAAATGCAAACACCATGTAATTCATCAAGCATGTCATCTAACCTAGGTATAGGGTGACGATACTTTACCGTTATGTTGTTGATAGCCCTACAATCCACGCACATTCGCCGTGTTTCATCCTTTTTTGGCACAAGCAAAATCGGTACCGCACAAGGACTCATACTTTCCCTCACGTATCCTTTGCTTATCCACTCCTCCACTTACCTTTGAAACTCCTTAGCTTCCTCGAGATTATTTCGATAAGCCGGTCGATTTGGAATGACAGCTCCGGGTATGAATTCAATTTGATGTTCAATGCCTCGAATAGGCGGCAATCCACTTGGTGCATCCTCCGAAAATATATCGTCGAATTCCTGCAACAAAGACTTAGCCAAACTATGGAGGGGTGGGTTAGTTTCCTCAAAATTGAGGAGTGATTCCTTATAAACGAACAAGATCATTTCTTTTCTCTTAATTATCGCCCTCCTCAAATCACTTTCTTTTGCAAAGAAATTCGCTCGTATTTTCTCTCTTCTCTCGGAACACTCTTTCTTTTCTCTCTTGTGATTGCTTTCTCTTTTTTTCTCTAGTGGCTATCTCAACATTTTCTCTCTTTTTCTCTAACTCACCACTTTCTCTCATTTTTTCTAACTCCTTGGCTCTCCTCTCTTCTTCACTTCTCAATTTTAATTGGTTCTCATAAACTTGCGCCGGTATTAATGACACAAGAGTAATGGTCATTCCATCCTTAATGAAACTACATCGATTTTTGTACCCATCATGCATAGCCTTTTTTATCGTATTGTCATGGTCGCCCCAATAAAATATGTTCCGCTTGCATTGCCACCACATCAAACACTAACTCATCCTTATAACTCCCAATTCACAAATTAATTAACACTCTTCGATTCACCCTCACCTCGTCACTCTCATTCAACCATTGCAATTTATAAAGGTCTCGGGTGTCTCAACAATGTTAAACCTAACTTTTCTACAAGAGATATGCTAGCTATATAGTGCAACTACCACCATCAATTATAACACTACATACCGTATTGTTGACGTGGCATCGAGCGTGGAAAATGTTCTCCCGTTGCAACTCCAAATCATCTGCTTTGACGTGAGTAGTAAGAGCTCGTCTCGTGACTAGTAGATCCCCAATTGGCCCTTCAACTTTTTCTTCTTCACTAACATCTTCCAATGTCGACATGTCATCAAACTCGCCATCACTATCGCTCACTATCTCCCCATTATCCTCAACACCATCGTCCGTTTGTTTGGGCATTGAGAAGCAATATGCCCCGTTCCCAAACATCTAAAATATTTGATGTCCCGATTGCGCGACGGTTGTGCCTCCGGTTTTGATATTGGTTTGCTAGCATTTTCATCTTTACCCTTTTGCCAATCACTTTTACCTCTAGGTGCAGCCCCCTTTTTGTTGTTATCATCCCACTTCCGTTTCCATGTTGAATTAGAATTCGAAGTACCCAACGGTTGCTTAGACGTCCCCTTCCTCTTCAATTGCCTCTCGACCTTCATTGCCACATGTAACATGTCCTCAATTTTCACATAGTGTTGCAACTCTACAACGTTTACAATATCCCGATTTAACCCATTCAAGAATCGTGCCATGGTAGCTTCCCGATCTTTCGTGCCATAGTAGCTTCCCGATCTTTCTCCACATTAGCCCGGATCAGAAGAATTTCCACCTCTTTGTGATAATCCTCTACGCTTTTCGACCCTTGATACAAACCTTGCAATTTTTGATGGATTTTCCTATAATAGTGATTCGGAACAAACCTCCTCCTCATCAACGTCTTCAACTCATCCCAAGTGCTAATTAGCCTTTTTCGACCCCTACGCCGTGATGTAAGTACTTGATTCCACCAAAATATCGCGTAATCCACAAATTCAGGCATCGCCAATTTTACCTTTTTCTCCTCCGAATAATTATAGCACTCAAAAGTCATCTCAACCTTCTTTTCCCACTCTAAATATGCTTCCGAATCGCTTCTCCCCTTAAATTGCGGAATAGTCATTTTAATGCTCCGCGAATTTTCATCTATTTCATCTTCCAAGTTATTTCTACCCCGTCTTTCCATCCTAACGCCTCTATGCCTCGCTCGACCCATATCGATGTCATCTTCATCAAAGTTATCCTCATCACTACGATACTAATCCCGCTTTCCTCTCCTAGATTCACACCTACCGGCCCCCTAGCATTAGACATATCCACTTGTCCCCGGCTAAGATTAGCCATTGTGGTACCTATTTGCGCCATCCATTCCCCTTGCCTATCCACATTCTCCCTAAAATCACCAAGTACTCATTCAAACCTCCGTATCATGTCTTCCGATGCATTGTTGTCATTATCGTTTCAGCTTGAGTTGGGACCGTCTCTTTTCGACATCATGTCACACAAATTTATATGCCTCACAAATATATCACTTGAAAAAACTCAATATGGCTTTTTCCCTCTATTAAACTCACCACTCAACCTCTTACCACTCAAAGTCTCCCTCCAAGCACTTCAAAGAACCAAGTGAACTAAATTAAGTGTTTTACTGGGAATTCAACAAACCGAATAATAACCAAGAACCACAAGACTCAAGGAATTGAATTAGGTGGAATAGATGATTGTTTTGACAAGAATATGTGAATAGACTCAGTAGTAAAGTGAAAAATTGACACAATGGAATAGCCTAAATCACACAATTCGAGAATTATTTTTGTGTTGATAATAAAAATAAGAAATAATAATATTAGTTTTTTTTGGGTACTGTACGGATGAACAATAACCGTACGATATATAATACTTTTTTTTAACTTTTTTTTTACCTTTTGTAAAGAAATACGATTAAACTACCAACAACTCAATGAATTGAAATTGACGATAATTTAACGACACAAGAATGACTCAAATGACGAAGAACACAAGAACGATGAAGATGAAATAGAAAGACTTAACGACACGAGGAACGACAATAGAAATTGGAAAGAATGAAGAAAACAAGAAAAGACTTAAAAAGTAATGAAAAGATATAACTTTCAATTAATTTGGAGCTTGACTCTGATACCAATTGATGCGAACCCCGTAGCAACGTTGGCTACGAAATCTACAACGAGATTGACGAACCCAAGAAAGCTAAATTAATCCAAGAGTTTAAGATTAATCCAAAAGAAAGTCAAACCAAAAAACCCAACAAGAACGATGCTTGAAAGACCCTTTGATCACACAATCCAAGAATTAAATCTGGTTATTTGAACGCCACAAGTTAACACTTGATAAGTTTGAAGTTGTTCAATGAAGAACGATGAAAAGAAGACAATACGCCTCACTTTAATTCAATATCAAGTATCTCAAAAGTTTTGGTTCCAATACAATATGAAATAAAATTCCTATTTATACTAAAACTAGAATAAAGTTTTAAAGGAAATAAACTTCTAACATCCTAATTTAAAAATGGTAAAATACGTCCCTAAAAATCCTTAAAATATTAGAGTCATAATTAAATAAGGGAAGTAGGGGACAAGTCGTAAAGGACTACAAATTCTGTTTGCCATCACAGAATTTGTTACAATTTGGTAATTGCGAAAATTTCGGAATTCTGAACATTCTGCCCGTTGATAGCCTATGCGACCACGAAGCCTTATCCCATGCGGTCGCATGGTGATACGAATTTCAGCCTTCTTGCTCCCTGACTGCATCTGTGTGACCGCATGAGAGATAACTCTATGCGGTCGCACACACAGGCTTAAAATTTCCCTCCGGTTTCGGCCTTCGATATTAAATTGATCCAAATTGATATGACCTTCGACTCGAAAATGAAAGTTGCTCAATTTTGAGTCCCGAACATGGTGTCTTTAATCGTTGCCTTGACAAGCAATCCCATCGCCTTGTTGACTCGTCTCATCTTCGATCGCGTCATCGATCTACCATCGACTATCAACGGGTCTCGTCTCGCACTTGTTTTCGTCGGGCTCGACTCTTGGGTCCTATCAAAAATGAATTGCAAGATGACGATGGATTGAAATTTGGGAATGGGTTGGATGGTTTGTTACAATAAATCTGTATTAACTAATTTAATAAAATTGAATTAACACTTGATTAGTGAATTTTAAACTTCCCCCTTGTTTTTTAGTTGTATACTTGAGATATAGGGTTTTGGGTAGTTTTCCATTTTATTTTTATTTTTTTTCCCTCTTGGTTTGGTTAATTGGAAAGCCCAATAGGCTAATACTAAAAGGGGGGGGGGGGGGGTAACCTTGTAGCTGGGTATTTGACTTTACTTTTCAACAAGGAAAATTTAAGTGAATTATTTTAAAAGTCAGGTATTACACAAAATCACATACCCGACATTGACCCACTCCATTCACTCTCCACTAACCATTTCAACGAATTCCTAAATAAAAACCTGGTGGTGTCCCAGCTATTGACGCAGATGAGAGGAAATATCTAATACTTTTAGGCCGAGCGTAGAGATGAATTCATGGTTCGTCAAGGTTTACAAAAAATCAATGGTGAGATTTTCATGTGGGTCCGATGAACGAGGTGGTATGGAATGGAGAATCAGCGAGCAGCGGCACCACATAGCTTGGAGTCTCGGGGACTATGTTGAAAGAGAATTGTCTCGATTCTATGGGGGTGGTGGATTGTTTGAGGTGGTGGTGACTACTATAGTGAAGAAGGCAGTGGACAAAAGGAGAATTAGGTTTTTAAGGAGATTTCAATCAACTAATGAAATTTTCGTCATCGCCACTGTTTGGATAGACTGGAAAGAGATGCTAGAGGCCCATGTGTTTTTCAAAGCTGGTCTTTAGGGGCTGAAGAAGAGGTGAAAGTAAAGATGAAAGAGGGTATGGTTCTGCAAAATAGCAGCGAGAGGGCAGCGGAAAATGAAGATAAGAATAATAAATGGCGTTGGATTGAGAGGGGGTAAGAGGCAAATTTCTTAGCAGTTTCTATTTGTTAGAAAATGCAAAAAATTGATGAAGTGAAGGCAACAATGGAGAATGATATTCTACTATAATTGTTCCTAAATTGAAGGTGAAGAAACCTGAAGCCAAGACTATTTTCAACTATTGGAAGTTTTTATTATTGTTCTTCTTTTGTTTATTTAATGATGTTTTTATATGTGGAACTTGGTGTCATTTCTTTTCTAGAATGTTTGTACTTAGTATAATGTATAATATGTTTTTTGGGTTGTAATGAATAAAAGTAGAGTGGAGTGGGATGTGATGAGATTGAGTTGGGTGTGAATAAGGTTTGCGACTAATTATTTGGATATTTGTAATTAATAAATAATATGTGATCTAATAAAACATATGATTTACGATTAAATTTATCATTGTGATCCACAAATTTTGTTTTGTGTAATTTATGGCCGATATGTGACTGTTACCATAAGTTTTGTGTGATTATGATAGTGACCCGAGTAATTAAATTTTAGATCATAAAGTGGTCACAAAATATGATCAAACTTTTATCAAGGGTTACAAAATGTGACCAAATTGATTTTTGTAGGTCATGTAAGAGTCATGAATCCACTTATGATCGATAAATAACTTCTATCAAGAGTTACAAAATGAGCCATAAAGTAGATTCATGATCTTAAAATAAGTTGTGACCTATATACTTTGTGATTTATTATCAAGAACTAAATTGTAGCTAATTAATTTGATAATTTGTGATCTGTATATTTTGTGATTTTTTTATTTAGAAATAAGTCGTGGCCAATTATTGAGTAATTTTGGCCAATTATTGAATAATTATGATTAATAAAACGAGTAATTTGTCATCAATAAATAATACTTGACTTAAATTATGTTATTGTCACTAAATTTGTAATTGTGACATATGATTTGTGTCTTTGTAACTGATAAATAAGTTGTAATCAATTAATTTGATAATTTTATCAAATAATACGTGACCTAAAATTATGTGATTTTGTGACAAAATCAATAATTCTGACTTACAATTTGCGATTTCATTATCGATAAATAAGTCATAATCAAATAACTTGATAATTTGTGATCAAAAAATTACTTGCGACATTTAATTTGATAATTTGTGACCTATACATTTTTATGATTTGTAATCAAGAAATAAATAATGACCAATTATTAGGTAATTTTAACTCATTATTGGGTAATTCTGATCAATTAAAACTAGTTTTTTTGTAATATTTGATGGTTACTAAATTTGTAATTGTGACCTATGATTTGTGTCTTTGTGATCGATAAATAAGTTGTGATAAATTAATTTGATAATTTATGTTCGTACAATGAAATGTGACCAATAAATAATTTGTAACTTATAAAAATATGTAATTTGCGACTAAATTTACACTATGACCATAGTTATAAATTATGTTTAATGTAATCGTGATCCGTTTAACTAAATTAGAGGTCACAAAATTTTACAATTTTATAAGATGTCACAAAATATGATCGCCTAATTATATAATGATTTTAGAACCTGAGAGATTTATAAGAGTGAAGGTGACAATTCAAAATCAAGTAATCACATAATATGTGACCCTGGATAAATGTTGTGACATATAATTGAAATTAAATATGTCACAATCATATGCCACAAAACTAATGAATTATAATCACATGCTTAGTCACAATCAAATACAATACAATTTATGGGTCACAATAACATATAACGTCACAAAACAAATAATTAATAGGTCATATGTAATTTATAGTTACAAAGTATACGATTAATCGGTCACGGTCACTAATATATTTTTTAAATAAAAATCATACCATTTCACTTGAATTTCAACTCCCATCTCACTAACAAATCACAATTTCCATTAGTCACAAATCACACCATTTCCTTGGACACAAATTTCAACAATTCTATTTGAAATTTCATCAGCTACAGCTTATGTCAGATTACTAAATAAAAAAAATCTACACCCTGAAAGAAAATTTTAAAGTTTATTAAACAGTTAAAAAAATTAATATGCTGCCTAAATGCATATACATGTGATTGATAGAACATATATAGCCCTTATTTCCCAAATCGGATATGATAAAACATTGCCAAATATGGTTCAATCATTTTTCGCTTGATTTTCATCTCCAATGATCAATAGTACTCCCATCAACCACAATTTCCCATCTACAAAATTTATCCTTATCAGTTCGATTAGATTCTTTGATAACAATCATCTTCCACATGCAATTGTAGTGGTGGAGATGATGGGCGGAGGAAATTTAAGTTGTTCAGGAGATTTCAATCAACCAACTACATTTTTGCCACCGCCAATGTTCAAATAGACTGGAAGGAGATGCTGGAGTTCCATGTTTTCAAAGTCGAACTTCAGGGGCTGAAGAAAGAAAAAGTGAAAGTTGAGGTGGAAGAGGGTAGGGTTCTGCAAATCAATAGCGATAGGGTAATGAAAAAGGAAGACAAAAATGATTAATGGCATCGGATTGAGAAGGCAAGAGGTATATCTCTCAGGAGGTTCTATTCACGAAAAAATGTAAAAAATGGTGAAGTGAAGGCAACAATGGAGAATGGAGTTCTTACTGTAACCGTTCCTAAACTGGAGATGAAGAAATCTAAGGCCGAGACTAATGAAATCAATAGCTAAAAATAAAGCACTATTTTCAACTGTAGAGAGGTTATGATGGATTGGGTTTCTCATCACCTGACTTTTGAAATATTTTCACAAGTTTGTTAAATGTGATATAGTGTACTTAAAGTACTATAATTATGTATTTTTCCCAAAAAAATTTATGCATTGGACCTTAATGGGCTCCACTCTTGGCTCTACATACTAGAGAAGAAGGTAGATAAGCCAATGATCGGCGTCCAACACGATGGCAACTAAAATATTGGTCGTAGGTCATTAATTTTCAAGTCAGAGCTCAAGATGTAGCAACTTTGATAAGATTCTGTCGTGAATTTAATTGCATATTGTAAATAAAGAAAATGACAGAAATAAAACAACATAGGAACTTCTACATATTGGAGAAGAAGGAATAGGTCGACAAATGGTGTCAAACACGGTTGCAATCGGGTGAAGAAGATCGTGATTTATAGGTAGAGCCATAGAGAAGCAATTTTCCCAAGCTTCAATGGGGTCGTGAAGAAAACTTACGTTGCTATAGGTCCTTTTTTTTTTTTTGGCCGGGTCTATTTTGGTTCAGTTGTGGGCTACTTTTGAATGATTTTTTATTGTTACAATCATTTGGGTTGAGTTTTTTTTTTTTTTTTAAAAAGATTGAACCCCAACCGAAAGGGTCCCCCACCGCCCTGCCCCTGGAGCATCGTGAGAGAGGTTAATTGCGGGATGTGCTCCAACAGGCCAGAGAACAATAACTGCCTGTACACTGGTGCCTATAAATAGTCTCAATCCATGTTTCAAGAATTGAACCATCACACTGCGGCTGCCAGCAAGGCTAAGTATACTCCACCCTTGTTTTTTGCACCACTGAGATATGCCCCAGAGGCTATTTGGGTTGAGTTTTTTATTTCAACAAAGGGAGGAGAACTTGTAAAAGTTGATAGTGAAAATTACACGCTCATGTATTATTTGAAATTTTTTTTTATAATTCCATTGTTATAAAATTTATCCCACAAATACTGTAAAATTGTAGTAAAAAAGAGAGAACCAATTAACTTCTATAGATATTCCTACTTCTATTCCACCCCCCAAATTGGCGTCTTGTCAATGCTTTTTATCATTAGGAAGAAAATGGTGAAGGCAATTATAGCTTATGTTGTTTTTATGAATGGATTGTGGGTTGGGGCGGGGTGGCATGCCGTGGGAGTGTGTGTTGTGGGCACTATTTCTATCATTCTTTTGTTGACCATAGGCAGAGTTTTTCATTTACAATATTATTTACTCAAAAATCTGCAATGGTATGGAAAAACTGAAGCTTTTTGATTTCAATTGTTTTGTATATAGTCCTTTTGATTGATATGGTGAAATTAAGGCCCTTGTTTGATTCCAATTCTTCTAAAAATTCATTTTTTTCAAAATTCATTTTCAACTACATATTTTTCAATAAAATAATATTCCATGTAAATCCAAAACTTTTCTTTAATTTTTAACTACACATTTTCATCAATCTACTATTCAAAATACATTATTTCCCTCAAAATGGGGATCAAACAAGGACTAAGATCTATTTATACTCTCCTCGTAACAAGATTGACTGTACTTTAGTAACCGGAGATTTTTAAAATACTTTCTGTTTGATTTTAGTTTTGTGGTTTGTATTATGATATTTTGCTACTACTTTGCAAACTTATGATATATTGTTATGTGGAACTTGAAATATACACAGTATATATTTCATATTTGGACACATCATAAATTCAATTATGCAATAATTTAAAATAAGGATAATCATTAATTTAAATTCAAAACCAGAAGCTGGTATGATTTAGATCCTAATTTTTTCTAACGAAATGAGATTGCCCAGAAACACAGATACACCACCTAATCCATTTAATTTCATTATCAAATATTTTTCATGCCACCATATCTTGCAATCAATTCAATACGGGATAGGAACACACATGTATCATGAAAAATTCGGTCATGAATTATATATAATCGCGACACGTTATAAGTTTCATAGCATTGCCTTTCAAAGTTCAGTTATGAAATCGACAATTTACAAATCAGTAATAGCCTTAGATTCGATTCTTGATGGACAGAGGTATAAGAACCCATCTTCACCTTGAAAAATTGAGGGCTTGTATGTATTGTATTGGCACCAAGAGATTAGAAGACACTAAAAGATAGAGACAAAAAGACAAAGAGATGAGCATTCGAGTAGAGGCTTTTGAGCTATTGAGAGAGATGAGCCTATAGAGCGAGAGAGGGGGTGGATATTACGTTTGGGTTAATGATATTCTTTTTCAGGAAAAGTAGATAACCACTATAGTTAAATAATAATTCTCACAAAACTAACAAACTTGAACAAAAGTTTCGAAAATCAAATGTTATATATTATATAAGTATAATATTAATACTTATAATATATAGATAAATATAATCTAAATAAGGATAATATATAATGTTTTAACATGTCTTGAATAATATCAATTATTTCAAATTACAACACATTTTCTCACTCTAGTTACAATTTTCTACTCTCTTTATTTCTCTAAATATGACTCCCAAATCTCTCCTAAATCACCAATTGTACACAAAATTGGTGAATTTATTCTCCAAATAGCACCGATCAAGAGATGAAGTCAAAATGCTGTCAATAATTTTTTATTTCCAGCCATTTAGAGTTGTTGAAACGCAAAAGTCGAAGAATCCGATGATCAGAGATTTCCATATTTTACTATGAAGCAATCCAGTCATTATTCTTTTGTTTTATTCACAAACTCTGTATTCTTGGACAAGTTGAATTGAAAGATTATTTAGATGAGATTTAATATTGATGTGAAATTTCGAATTCATCTTGTGACATAAAAATTCATAATTTTTAAATAGTTAATTGTATTTCATAAAATTTTGGCATGACTATGACCTATTGACCGTGTGTTTTGTGCTATATGAGATCAGCATCTGTTTAACAGTGATTATTTGTGACCAAGTCTGTGTAAGCTGTAATTGTTTGTGATTAGATTGTGTTATTTGTAATTGTCTATGAAGAAGTCTGTCTTCAATATAACTGCTTGTGATCAGGTCTATCTTAATTGTGACTATGTGTAACTAAGTTTATGTCAACAATGACTTGTAATTAGACATTTGGTAACAATTAATGTTTGTGACAAAACCTATTTATATTTAAAGTTTATGATCATGGCGGGTTAGAGTTATTCAGCATAGAGGTTGAAGAAATGCACAATTGAAAAAGATGGGTTATAGAGAGGAAAATATGTTTAATGTAGAGGTAGAAGAAGATGGCTTGAATAGAGATAAAGAGAAAGGGGCAGTTATGGCAATTTATTATTTGGATAAATTTGAGTTTTTTTAGATAAGTACTAAAAACGGTTATTATATGATTAATTCATTTTAATTTTGTATTAACTAATATAAAAATTTATTATTCTTAATTAAAACTTATTAATACTAGATTTATGAAAAGAAATCTCCGAGCTCATATTTTTGAAGTGTAAAGGTAGGGTTTTGCTTATTTACCCTTTATTTTTTCTTTTGGGTTTTGAATTAGTTTTGGAATTGGGTTGTTATTTAATTTGGAAAGGGACTGTGGTTAAATTGGATGCGAGATGAATTAAGTGGACATGGACTATGTCAAAAACATACAAAAAAGGAAAAGTGGAAATTACACCAAACCATAGTTTAAGCATTCAACATTCTAAAATCAGATTGGAAGTTTGTTATTTCAAAAATCTGAATTTTTTTTTATATTAATTGTTTAATTTAGAAACGAACCGTAACCCCCCTCCACCCCAAGTAATTTCCCCCAAACCCATTCCCTCTCTACATCTTCTCTCTCTCGTTGCTCACTCCTTTCTCACCGCCACCATGACCATTGCAACTATCGCCACCACCACCACAATTTGAAGCAGTGATTCCTCCAACCTACTTTTTGATCTCTCTCTTTGCCATTCCATCTCTCTCGATGTAGCAAACACTGTTCGAATCGCACAACAACGATGTCAGAGCAACGACGTAGCGATGACGCCGGAGCAAGCCACCACGCATAGCCGTTGCGAGCAGACCTATGAGATTTACCCGGTCTTTGAAGAAGTGGTGGTTAAAAGTGGCTTCTTGTTTCGGTGGTTTCAGATTGTGATGGTTTTGTGACTACTAGATCTTTGAAGGAGTCGTGGTTAAAAGAAGTGGCGGTGGTAGTGGTGGGGTGGAGACGATGACAATGGTGAGGTGGTATGATGATGGCTGTTGTGGGATGCTAACAGTTTTGGAGGTTGTAGGTTGCGATTGTGGTGTGGTGGTTACAAGTTGTTGTTGTGATTGAGTTGTGGTGGTTGTAGGTTGTTTTTTCTTCTTCACCGGTGTAATGACCTAAGTGGTGGTGGTTGTGATGGTTTTTGTGGTGTTGGTGGTGAGGTGGTGGTTTGATTGTTGTGGTTTGATCTAGTCGGCAGAAGGCATGACATGTGGGCGATTTTGGGGTTTTCTTGGTGGTTTGGAAATAGAGGTGTTAGTGGTGCGGCGGCTGCGGTGGTGATGGTGGTGGTAGTGTTAACGTTGGTGGCGACGTGGTGTGGTGTTTGCAGGTTGCGATTGTGGGGCGGTGTAGTATGAAAATGTTTGTGACCAACTATTTGGAGGTTCGTGATCAACTGTCGAGAGTTTGGGATTGGGGTTGGGGTTGGTGGTGATGCTGGTTACTGCAGTTGCAAATCAGCGACGATTTTATATTGTTTTGCAGTCGTTTGTGATGGTGGTTGTGGTGGTGAATTGCGATGGTTGTGGTGGTCGTGGCTATTTGATTGATTTTTTGACAAATAATTGGACCTGTGACCTCAAAATTGTGATTGTGACTCCCACTTGTAACTCACAATTTGGGAGTCACAGTTGATCGTGGCGGTAGTTGTGGTGGTTGAGGCGATTTAGTTGATTTGTGACTCACAATTGGTTATGTGACCTGGAAGTTGTGATCGTGACTCACAATTGGACACGTGAACTGAAAATTGTGATTGTGAATCATAAGTGTTGGTGGTGGTCACAAATTATTTGGTTGACTGTGACCATTAAGTTGGTTAATGTGTGACCAATAAATAATATGTGACTAATGAAAAAGATAAATTGTGATAGAAAAATAATGTGTAATCTAAAAAAATGTTAATTTGTGAACTAAAATTTGTGATTGTATAATAAGTTGTGATTTGTAATATTTGTAATTTGTGACCAATAAATAAATCGTAACTTATAAATTTTTCGATTTGTGATCGACGAACGAACTGTGACCTATAAAATTTTTGAATTGTGATCGTAAAATAATTTGTGATATAAAATTTCTGATTTGTGACCAAAAAAAATAAGTGGCGAATTAAATCATCAATTTGTGAACAAATTATATAAATATGTGACTTAAATATACTCAATTACTAAATTAATTAATTAAATTATAAATGATTTTTTAATAAAAATCTGATTTTTGAAATTTGAAACTTGTTTTCTTGTATTTGAAATGTAGCATAATTAATCTCTCATTTATGAAATTTTTCCAAGGGAAAATGATAGTTAATGGATTTGGGCTGGGGATTGCACGGGGTTGTAGCCTAGGCTAGCCCGGCCCTTAGATTCGCTCTTGATTGCAACGGGTGTGGTGTTACCCTCCATCTTGTACCATATCACATATTTTTGATAGATAATATGGAGATTAGAATATTTTCATTTACTATTTCATTAATTTATTAATATTGTTTTAAAGAAAAGTAATACGTGACTTAAACATCGAAAAATAAAAAAAGGACATAAAACAGTTTTAAGATTTGGGATGTGACCGTTAAAGGTGATCATCAATTCTACGGACTTGGCGCTGTAAGTAGGGATCGCGGGGAAAAGGTAGTTGTAGCAGTAATGAAATCTACTTCTGGATGTATCTCTCCTTTTATCCACAAATGCTTAGCAATAAAAGGAGGGCAATAAAATTGTAGTAGTGCAAAATCTAGATTTAGTGTTTGTGGATATTGACTGCTTAAACGCCGTGAAAGCAATCAATAGGCTTACGAGTACTATTTATGCACCCAAGGGACTATTCTTAGATACACCTTGAAATTAACATCCCTTTCACAGACTTTACATGCTTACACATCCTTCAAAAAGCAATTGGCACGACTCATGCTCTTACAAGGTTCACCCTATCACAACTTCACTATACTATGGTTGGTGTTATAGATTGAGTCAATTTGCAATAACCCGATGATATAATTTATACCACTTGTTGTGAATATTAAAGCTAAGAAAATATGGGCAAAATGAAAATAATGAATCACAGAAGAACACATGATTTATGTGAAAACCTAAATCTGGAAAAATCACGAGCATAGGCGAGAATTCACTATGATCAATAGTAAAGAAGTACAAAAAGATCTCGCAAGCCTCTCAACCTATCTAAAAATGTGAGAGTCTCTCTCTCTCTCTCTCTCTCTCTGATATTCTTTCAATGCTATACAATGTTTTGCCATCATATTTCAAGGCTAGATCACGTGGAAAATATATAGTATTCATTACAAGTGTTTTGGATGAAGTAGAATACAAGAATCATGGTAAAAATCGAATTCTGTCCAAAGACATAGAAGAATTGGGCTCAATTCAATGTGGATGATTTTATGTTTGATCCAAGAAAACATCTCCCTATCGAATCATATGATCCTAATACCAGAAATAATGTTAGGATGTCATACTTAGAGAAAGGTTCCAATCAACGTGAGCATGATTTTTCAAGAAGATCGATGGGAAATGATAATAGGTATTTTACAAAGAGTGGTTCTCTGAATTTTATTGGTTGCAGTATAATATAGAAAAGACGCGTCTTATTATTTGGGTTGTTGTTTGTTTAACCTGATATAGGGGGTCAAGAGGGTGGACATGCATTCTTTAAGACTGACTTTAGGGATTGGAAGCAAAAGAAGACTTTGAAAGATCATGTTGGTCTCTTTGATAGTGCTTACTCTCAAGCTTTCTATAAGTGCACGAAGTTGATGAATCAAAAGCAAAGTATCTAAATGGGAAATTTTGTGATGGCAATGGTAGGATTCAAGAAACAAGTTTAGCAAAATCAGATGATACTAGATGGGGCTCACATCTAGTAACAATTACTCATTTTATTAATATGTTTGATGATATCCCTACTTTATGTTTGAAATTTCATACAATTACAGATGATCTTTCACAAGCCCTACAAAAAAAAGAATTAAGATTTTCAGAATTCTATGTTATTGCTGGATTTGTGTAAAGATGCATTGTAAGACATGAGGACAACAATTTGGATAATTAATTGAGTGGGTTTGTATTGGTATACATATTGTAGTGCGCAATATGAAGGATATTGTAGTATTGGGAGGTTGACCTACGCGTGGAGCTTAGCAAGTGACATATTATTAGTCTTTTTTTATGTTGATTTGTATTGCTGTGTGATAAGCTCGATTTTGCAAGAGTTGAATGGTAGTTTTCTAGATATAAATAATGAGCTCCTTGTTTGCAATTCATGTTTGAGTCCAAGAGCCTCATTTGCATCTTTCAATAGAGCTAAATTGTTACGTCTTGCTTAGTTCTATGTTTTGGACTTCATTAGTGAAGAGCTTATATTACTTAGACCTCAAATTGACAAGTTTCTTATGTTTGTGAGAAGAGACAACTTTCTTTAACCTCAATAGTATATCTTGCATAGACCAAAATTTAATTTAAACAAGAATTTCTTTTTATTTCCCATTGGTTTATAGGCTTATCAAATTGATTTTGATATTATCAGTGGCGATTGCAAGTTTTGAAAGGGTATTATCTACTATAAATCTATTCAATAGTGAATTGTGCAACAAAATGGAGATGATTGTTTAAATGACAATCTAGTGGTGTACATGTAGTAAGAGATTTTTGAAAAATTTGAGAACGAGACAATCTTAGTGTGCTTTCGAAATATGAGACCCCAAAGATGCAGTTTGAGTTTACAATTATAGAGTGAGTTTGTATCATGTATTTGTTATTGTATTTTTCTTATTATTTTAGGTTGTATTGAATCATATTTACGTATTTTTATATGATTTTTTAAGTTTTAATGCATTTATATATTGATTGAAGAATTTTTTAATTAAATACTAATAAATGATTTTGGTGTTGTGGTCGTTGATCCCTTCCTAATTCACTCAGATTTTTGAATCCACCACTGATGATGATTTTGGAGAAGAAGTGGTGGGAGGGAAATTGAGAGCAAATTTTTGTTTTATTAAAGTTTGATTTTATCAACTTTTCATTTAGTTTAATTTTAACAATATATATCATGAGATCCACAATTTTATCAATTTTTTCGCTATATATTCATCAACTTTTAACGGTCAAACTAACAATTTTGATAATAGAATACTTGCACACTTTTTAAAGATTAAAGATCCGTAGCGCTAAAATTCGAAGGTCTAGGATTTCATCGTTTTAAGATTCCAAGTCGGAACCCCCAATGTTGTTTGCCCAAGTAGAGAGTATGAATCTATAATTGATAGTTTCACATTGGCAAAATAACAAGTAGCTCTATAATTGTTAAGAGTTGCTAATATTAATACTTACTTATCATTACCTAATCCTAATATACTATTACAATTGACAAACAACATAGAAATCAAAACGTAGAGAAATATCTAGAGAGAAGGTACTTCAGTATACATAACTAGTAGTACTGCTGCACATGTGGATCATCAAAAGGCACATTTTCGTCACCTTGGAAGCAAGAATTTGATAACCCTAATTGAGGCATTGCCTCATCTTGAACTCCCATATCATAATTTTGCGGATAAACATCACTTTGATGAGTGAAAAATGAATTATATTGAGGAGGATAATAAGCAGAATCAGGACCATAATCCTTTTCAAAGTCCATCATTGTCTGGAGAAGCCAGATTTGAGTCTTGAGAAACTTCACATAATGAATTGCCTCTTCCAACATAGATGCTGTGTCCATTTTTGCTCCGCCAGGGATCAGGCTCCGCAAAATCTTGAAACGGTCTCTGATCCTGTGCCTCCTTTGCCGCGCAGCCACGCTTTGTGGGTCAGTCGAGAGTTTCACGGCAGCCACTGCCTTTGCTTTCTTTGCTGTACCCATATTCTTCTTCTCCCTTCCATTACATACCATTAATGTCGTTTCACAAGAACCTGAGTTAGAAAAGGAAGCGAAATCCATTGTTCATGAACTACACAAGAAAAAGACAGTTATATATAGAAGGAAAGATGATGTTTGGTAGGTAAAAGTTAACGAAGGAAATAACGTCAGCCAATATCTTTGGCTAAGGATACGGGTGTTTTAACCTAGATAGGGTCTTAGGTGGCTATAGCATAGGGCAACGATAGAGGTCTAGCCAGTTGTATATAATTCTGATGGGCCACAAATAGGCTGCATCAACTTCATCTTTGATCAAATTCATTTGTGATAAGTTTTTGTAAGCTGGTTTGGGGTTTGGGGAGCATTAAACTGTGTTTGATGATCAATACAAACAGTTCTCTTTCAATTATGGTCCGAGGACACCTGCCCTTTTTCGCTCATTTATAAACGTTTAAATATTATTTAGCCCATGTTTGATTATTTTTTCAAAATTCTTTATTTTACATACTCATTTTTAACATTACATTATACAATAAAATTTTCTACACGTAAACTCAAAATTTTTGCTACTTTTTAACTACATATTCTTCAAAAATTCACTATTTAAAACTTTATTTTTGTCAAATAATGGACATCAAATAGGGGCTTATTGTCATTCATTCAAAATTATAAATTAACAACTATAGCATTAAGCTCATGTTTATCTTTCTTTAAAATAAAATTCTTAATTCTTATACTCATATTCAATCACACATTCAAATGATAAAATATTTTGTACGTGAATTCAAACTTTTTATTATTTTTTAATCACACATTCTTCTAAAAATCACTATTCTTCAAACGATAAAATATTTTATACGTGAACTCAAAACTTTTTATTACTTTTTAATTACACATTCTTCTAAAAATCACTATTCAATAACTTTATGGACTTTGTTCCACTTCAATAACCTCGAAGAACCAACATTAGTAGAAGAGAAAATTGAAAAAATAAAAATAAAATTACACAACTAAAAAATCAGGTCGCCCGGTCAAAGTCACCTAGGCAATGCGCTAAACCTCAAAATTTGAGGAATCTTAAAAAAAAAAAGAAAGAAAAAAAATAAAAATAGATAAAAACAAAAACAATAGGCTCTCTTAAGAATTCATTATACCATAATTTTCTTCCGTTGGCTCTAATTTACATTGAGCTTATTCAAAATAACTTTTTCTCAAGCCTGTTATATATGATTAATTACAAGCTATCAAACAAGTTCGATATTCCTATTAATTTGGTCTAATTTGAAAATAATATTAAACATCAAGTATTTCTTTTAATGAGTTTATCAACCACAACCTCTTAGGATCATCCACTGAGAAGATATCGAGAAAGTTAGATAAATAGAAATCGAGAATTATAATACAAACTCTTGGAAAATTCCAAAATCGAAAAAAATTACCTAAGTTCTCATATTAAAAAAATAAAGTTACTTTTTTTTAAGCTAAGCAAAAAATAAACAAAAAAATAATCACGTTTTTGTGTTTATAGTATGCAGGGTAATTTACGAAAAGGTGATATTACACGAACATAAAAAAAAAAAAAAAAAAAAATTCACATAATGATTAACAGCACGCGGGCTTCCCTTCATCTGAAAGGTGTGTAAACCCTTATGTGCACCCTAAAGTATATAAGTATCTTAGAATCATTTCCCTTCTTCACGGTATATCTGTCTAAATTAGGTGTTTAGAGCTGTTTATTTTAGTTACTTTTACCAGGTGTATGTAGCTGTTCTCGTGCAAGATGTAAGAAAGCAACAACGCAAGCAAGAGCACGTGCGAGTTCCCAGATTTTTCGTGGAGGGTTGGTGGATAGAACTCTAACTATCGTAATTTTTTCAGCTGAAATTCACCTTTTTTCTTATCTGTCTCCTCATTTGTCATCCCACATCAGTCATAACTTTCTCTTTTTTTTCTTCTTTTGCAGTAGCTGATGGTGATAATACAGGCACATTGCATTCGCATGTCTGTTTTAACATAAATTAATGATGAATTATTTCCATTGATTAGACTGTTTAAGAAAAAATATATGAAAACAAGACAAAGGTACCATGGCAGGTAAACAGTTGTATGACATCCAATGGTAAACTTATTGATCAACCATCAGTTTCTAAAAGAGTTGTGTTTGGTACTTAGTTTGCCATTCTGTTTGAAACGTTATTTTCAAATGGACTTAGAAGCGTAACGTTCCAAATAGCTGTCAAGAGAGACAAGTTGTGTTGAATCAAAAAAAGAAAAAGGTTTAACCCCAACCTTGTGGATCCCCACCGCGTCGTCTCTAGAGCTTTGTGAGGGAGGTAAATTGCTAAATGTGCCCCAGCAAATCAAGAACAAAAGCTGCATGTACACTGCGCCTACAAGGAGTCCAATTTCATATCTCAGGAATCGAACCCCTACATTGCGGCAAGTTGTGTTGAATCAAGCTCTATAAAATTGTTCCCTATGTGGGTTTCTTTTAATAAAATTAACCAAAAACAAATTAGAATAATTATAACAGGCATTAAGTATCTAGCCATTTCATGTTAATAGTTAACAGATGAAATTTTTTTATTTTTCCTAATTTAACGAATGTATTTCCAAAAGTTTGTAGTAAAGCATCTAGACGAGATGTGTATTAAGCCTTCTGAAATCCAAACATGCTAAGTCTTTTTTGATCAAGTTTTAAATTCATTATCCGACAAGACATATTTCATAGTTCTCAGGAAAA
Source organism: Olea europaea var. sylvestris (assembly GCF_002742605.1). Lineage (NCBI taxonomy): Eukaryota > Viridiplantae > Streptophyta > Magnoliopsida > Lamiales > Oleaceae > Olea > Olea europaea. Next base: position 25,822,031 of record NC_036249.1, on the reverse strand, counting down.
AAAATTAAAATAAATAAATAAATAAATATATATATATAAGATTGAAATAAAAAAATTGAGGTAAAATATATATTTTACAAACATAATTAGTTGACAAATAATTTTAGGCAGCAACACAGCACCGAATATATGCTATTATCTTAAGAATATCTGGCTGAACATGCAAAGAAAGTTAGTTGTAAGTAATTTTTAGTTTTTTAAATGTATTTCAATATTTTAAGTGAAAAGTTAGGCTTACTTACCTGTTAAATTAAATAATTTATTTATTTATTAATTTAATTATTGATTTTTATTTTTTAAAACCTATTAACTTTTTGCCGTTGTAAGTAATGCTTTCATTGTTTGACTGGATTTAAACGTCCGTGCCTTGATTGATGAAGTCAAAATGACTGCAATTGAGGTGACTGATTTAAAAAACTGTTGCTTACAAATCCAGCGCTGATTTGGATGGTCAAAATGATTGCAATTTAGTCTGAATTATCAATTCTTTTATATTTTTTTCCAAAAATGAATTTATTATTAACAATTGTGCTACAAGTACAGCACTTTTTACATCATTTTTTACGGCACTCTCACATCAAACAAGTGTACACTCAGCTTAATAATTTGTCAAGTTTTAGTAGTTGGAGGAAAGTTCAATATTATACTACTAATTTTTCTCAACCAGTTGTTACTTGTAAACTAACATATTTCCTTAATAAATTCGTTTAGAACGCATGTATGTTTGGCTAAGCTTAAAGTTGGTTATATTAAAATTTTATTCTGCAACTCCACAGATCAATACTATAGTAGTATACTTATCGTGCAAAGAAAAAAAGATCTACTTTGATTATCCATAATTAAGGATACAATTTCATATAAAATAAAAATGCGAACAATAAACAACATATATAATGGTTTTGACAATTCTTCTTAATGATGTTGATCTTTTTGTTACGTCCCCATCTGAACCACCTCGGGATATTCTCCACAAGGCACTCCGACCTGATATACACCCACCCGAAGTGGTTCCGAAGTGATCTCTCCAATGTCAACAACCTGCTATCACATTGCAAGCCATAAACAATTCTGCCGAACCGATCGAAGCGCCCTCGCCCATGATGTCGAGGCGAAGTACACTCTGGGGGACCACTGTCAGAAGATATGCCGCCAATTTCAGAAGGAGACCTTTACCAAGATATTCTACCCCTAAAGTTTAAATTGATTTGACGTCTCCATGAGGTTAGTTGATGTGATTTATCAACTTTATATCAACTCAACTCGGGAAAAGCAATTATCCGCCCACTCTATAGACGCGGCTGATTGACGCCTATGAGCAGACACCTCATATCGTCAGATGTATATACGTGCCCCACATCCAACGGTTCATCCTATCTATAAATACCCAAAGGTTGGCAAAAGGCAAAGGTAATGAAACTCTCACTAGATAGCACTCCATAACAAGCATATTTATATATATTTTCTCCTCACCTTTATTATTTTGCACAACCCCCTGGATACTGTTTCGACCACCTGAACCTGACTTGACCGTCAGAGTGTATACAACCGTCACCACCCTCGCTGGTCCCGCCCGTGTGCGTCTGACCTTGCGTTGATTGTGCGTAGGGAGGAATACGTGGAGTAGCTCTCGGTTGGCCACGTGGAAAGTCCAATTTTCGCGGTTAATAGATTGGCGCCGTCTGTGGAAAAATATTTCCCGTTCCAAGTTCTACATTCTCCATTGGAGAGATCACCAGAAGACTATCGACTAACCCTGAAAAAGGCACGTTCTTGAAAAAGAACAAGGTCGAGTTATAATCCAAGTTCTCACCACTCTTCAAAAAGGAGATAGGATGAGTTACAGCCATGAAGACGACAACCTTATGAGAAAGGCCTTTGAAGAGGAGGTACTCCATAACAGTGTTACTCATCAGAGACCCCATCACCGACGTCGCTGAGATGAAAGAACGGCCATGCTTACTGAATGAATGGTTCAAATAGCTGCGGGCATGAGAGATATCGCAACTCAGAATATGGGGATGCATGAACTTCTCATGCAAATCCAAGGTCACCAGGGGTATCAAATGCCCCAAGGATCTTACCCAGTGCAGGAAGCCCTAGTATCTCGTTCCTGAGGCCACACCAGTAATCACAGAGAACGCCCCCTCGAAAGAGACATGGGCGCCGAAGCCATCTCTTATGTACAAGGGAACCAGCCATCAGAACCACACTTGGGGGGACAATTTCCCTCAAGAATATGAGGAAAAAAGGTCGGTAAGCGTCTTCGACCGGATAGGGGAGGATCCTAGTAATAGGGTCCCCCCAGTGAGAAGATCAGTTCGGACAAATCAGGAATAAGAACAAGCTCCTCCTCCTCCTAGAAATAGGAGGGAAAGGAGGAACCTAGTTGATTGGGGGAGTCGAGGAGAAGCACTTCCTCCTCCTCAGAACATCCAAGATGATGAAGGGTTAGATGGGCCCTGCCGATCTTATGAGATCGACAATGATGATGATAACCTCCCTTTCTCACGGGAGATCCGAAGTTTCCCGATGCCAACAAATTTCATGCCCCCTAAGATCCCCAAGTATGAAGGAAAAGGGGACCCTAAGAAACACCTCACCAAGTATATGACACAAATGAGTCTCAAGGGAGCCTCGCCCGCGTTAAAATGCAGAGCCTTCCATTTAACGCTAGGCGGAGCCGTCGAAGTTTGGTACAGCAGGCTTCGTCTCCTAAGCATTAGAAGTTGGCCAGATTTGAAGAAGGTATTCTTGAATCAATACCTCTCACGAAGAGAAGGAGAGGCTCCAGTGCAACGCCTGCACGACATAAGGCAGGCCCCTGGAGAAATGCTAAAAAGCTATCTCGCCAGGTTTACGGACGAAATCACATACTGTTAACAGGTCACTGATAGAGAAGCCCTTTCAGCTCTGAAAGGCGGCCTCAACATGAACACTTTGTTCTGGAGGGACGTGCGCAGGAAGAATCCTTTCACCTATGAAGAACTCGTGGAAATGATGAGAGTTGAAATCGTGAGTGAAGAAATGATTGATCATCGAAATCGTGCCACGCAGGGACTCCCTCCGCCTCAGAGGTAGGTAGGTCGAGGACCCGCAGCACACCTTGTTACTCAACAATGGACTCAAGCAGGTCATACCATAGCTCCCACCTCCGGACAGGACGTTGAATGCAGTGCCGGTGTTGGCATACGAAAATACTCCTACCGAAGCGGGACCATCCGGAAGAGCTGATAGTAAGAAGAAGAAGAAGAAGAAAAAAAAAAGTCAAACAGGCCCTTGGAGGGGGCTAGGTTTTGCACGTTCCACCAACTCTATGGGCATGACACTAGTGAATGTCGGGACGCTAATCGACACCTTGATCGGAGCAACCCACACCCTTCCAGCAGAAGCGAATTCCTCGTAGACCTGCCTCCCCGAATAGGGAGGAAAGAGGGCATAGAGGGCAATCACCTCGGAGAAGAGAATCTAGGGACCGAGGTCAGTCTAGACAGAGAGATCAGGCCACATTCTAGAGGAGCCAAGTCATCAGGGAAATCCACATAATAATTGGGGGACCTCACATCGGCGGTAACACCAAGAATGCCCAAAGAAATTACACGAGAGAAGCAAAGGACCCATCGATAATTACCTACATTGTCAACGAGTCGCAAGCGATCAATAGGATGGCCCCAATCACCTTCTCCCGAGAAGATGCAAAAGGGGTTCATCACCCCCATTGTGATGCGCTGGTTGTAAGAACCGTAGTTACTAGAAATGGGCTGAAACGATTGCTCGTTGACAATGGCAGTTCGGTGAACATATTGTTTGGCTCCACCTTTGACAAAATGCAGATTGAATATGGATTGATCCCCATGATCGACCCACTATTCGAATTTACTGGGGACAGCATCGTCCCACAAGGGCGGATCACTCTGCCCGTCGAGATGGGTACGACACCCCTAGTGGCCCAACACTTCATGGAATTCTTGGTGGTAGACCACAGATTGACCTATCATGGAGTATTGGGCAGACCCGCTTTGAAAGATCTTTGGGCCATCATGTCCATCCACTACTTGTGTATGAAATTCCCAACTGAACATGGGTTTGCAACGATCCGAGGCGATCAGATGGGCTGTAGGGCATGCTACTTAAATTCGCTGCGAAAGTCGGAACCCCGAACTGTTAATGTAATCCTAACGAAAGTTTCCACTGAAACCAATACAGACGTGAAAATGCTCGACGCCCCTGAATAAGGGCGTACCTCTCAGCAAGAGGAAGACGTCGACATGGAAGAGGCCTCTGAACAAGGGCACCCTCTTGATGAATTAGATCCCCGCATAATTGACTCTGAACCAAATGCAACCCCAATGGAAGAACTGGAGACTTTCTCCGCCAACCCAGGAGACCCCAGTTAGGTTTTGCGTATAGGGAAGACACTGTCCCCCGAAGCAAAAGAATAAATGATAAGCTTCCTGAAAAGAAACTTGGATGTCTTCGCTTGGAAGCATGAAGACATGGTGGGAATAGATCTAAGGATCAGTTGCCATCATCTTAACATCAACGCCTCTTGTGCCCCCCATCGACAGAAGAGACGTGCCTCGATCCGGAGAGGTACGAGACACTGAAAGACGAAGTGAACAAACTTAGCCGCAGTGGTTTCATAAGGGAAGCCATCTACCCGAAGTGGATATCCAACCCGGTCCTGGTGAAAAAGCCCAGCGGAAAGTAGAGGGCATGCGTAGACTTCACAAACTTGAATAAGGCGTGCCCTAAAGACAGCTTCCCGCTTCCAAGGATAGACCAACTTGTGGATTCCACTACTGGACATGAACTGCTGAGTTTCATGGATACATATTCAGGGTACAACCAGATACCTATGTTCCGACCTGATAAGGAAGCTACGTCGTTTATTACAGACAGAGGTCTGTACTGCTACAAAGTCATGCCCTCCGGATTGAAGAATGCCGAAGCTATATATCAGAAGCTGGTCAACATGATATTTACCGAACTCATTAGGAAAACCATGGCGGTCTATGTGGACGACATGTTAGTCAAAAGCCTCCGGGTAGCCGAACATGTAAGCCACCTCGACCAAACTTTTCAGATACTTAGAAAATATAAGATGAAGTTGAATCCCCTCAAATGCACCTTTGGAATGGCATCGGGTCAGTTCTTGGGATATATTGTCAATCAAAGGGGAATTGAAGTAAATCCAGTGAAAATAATGGCCTTGCTAGAGATGAGGTCACCTCAGAAACCAAAAGAGGTCCAAAGCCTCAATGGTCGGATAGCCGCACTCAGTCGCTTCATCTCCAGAGCCACAGATAAAAGTTTTCCTTTCTTCAATGTGCTTAAGCAAGGAAAGAAGTTTCAATGGACTTCTGAATGTGAGGAAGCCTTCCAGACACTGAAAAAGCACCTCGGAGAGGCACCCCTCTTGTTGAAACCTCAACGAGATGAGTCACTACTGTTATACTTGGCGGTTTCGGACATGGTGGTCAGCGCCGTCCTAGTTAGAGAAGAGAATGAGCGCCAGCTGCCAGTGTACTACGTCAGCAAAGCACTTCTCCCAACTGAAACACGTTACCCAGACATGGAGAAACTAGCACTCGCCCTTATCACAGCCTCAAGAAAACTGAGGCCATACTTCCAGGCCCACTCAATCGAAGTTCTCACCAACTTTCCATTGAAGTAGGTGATGCAGAAAACAAACGCATCAGGACGCCTCCTAAAATGGGCAATCGAGCTCAGTGAGTTCGATCTATTATTCCGATCTCGACACGCCATCAAGGGCCAGGCCCTTGCAAATTTTATGGTTGAGTTTGCCAAAACCCCAGAAATGGAAGCGACAATGGAACCATCCGAGCCCCCCACATGGAAACTTTTCGTTGATGGGTCCTCAGGAGAGAATGGCTCCGGGGCGGGGATCGTCTTAGAAAGCTCGGAAGGCCACAAGCTAAGCTGCGCAGTAAGGTTCGGCTTCAAAATCTCGAACAACGCCACTGAATACGAGGTCCTTCTGGCAGCTCTTAGACTTGCTAAAGAGATGTAGGTCAAAAAGCTCCTGGCAAGCAGCGATTCTCAACTTATAGTGAATCAGGTCAACGGGAACTTCGCAGCCAAGGACAGCAGCATGGTTGCATACTTGAAGTTGGTTCTGGACTTAGTTCCTCATTTTGAAAGGTTCGAACTGACTCAAGTCCCTTGCCTAGAAAATACACATGCAGACGCCCTTTCAAAACTGGCCAACAGCAAGGATTCAGAGCTGCTAAAGGTTGTCTCTATTGAGCACTTATCAAAGCCCTCCACTTCCGGAGGTGAAGAGGTACTATGGATAGAAGACACCCCATCATGGATGCAGCCTATCATCGCCTATCTGAAAGATCAATCCCTGCCTGCCTCTAAAAATGAGGCACGAAAGTTAAGAAGAAGGGCCGGACACTTCGTCCTGCAAGAAAATACTCTTTACAAGAGAGGCTTCGCCTCGCCACTTCTTTGATATGTGGGAGATGAAGAAGCCACGTACATACCAAGTACATACTTAGGGAAATTCACGAGGAAATCTGCAGAAATCACTCCGGAGGAACGGCTCTGGCACACAAGGTTCTCCGTCAAGACTACTTCTGGCCGACCCTGAAAAGGGACTCTGGCCAATTTGTCCGGAAATGCGACAAGTGCCAGCGCTTCTCAAATATTCAGAGGCAGCCTTCTCAAAACCTCTCCGTAGTAACCAGCCCTTGGCCATTCGCCAAGTGGGGCATTGACTTCATTGGTCCACTCCCAAAAGGAAGAGGAAGCGCAACTTTCGCCATTGTCACCATTGACTACTTCACTAAGTGGGTTGAGGTTGAACCCCTTGCCAAGATCACCGAGGCGAATACTACTAAATTCGTCTGGAAGAACATCATTTATAGGTTCGGCATTCCCCACTCCTTAGTGTCCGACAATGGAAGACAGTGTTCGGCAACAAGAAGATGCGAGAATTATGCGACGAGCTAGGCATAAAGAAGGACTTCTCAACGCCTCATCACCCTCAGGCAAACGAACAAGTTGAGGCAGTGAACAAGACTATCAAGCAAGCCCTGAAAAGGAAGCTTGACACCTCAAAAGGGGCTTGGGTGGACGAGCTCCCCCACATCCTCTGGGCCGTCAGAACATCTAGCCGAACTGCGACAGGGGAATCACCATTCTCAATGACCTACGGGGCGAACTGCGACAGGGGAATCACCATTCTCAATGACCTACGGGGCCGAGGCCATGAGCCCGGTCGAGGTTGGGGTCCCATCACACTGTCGGATACACTTCAATAAGATCAGCAACAACGAGACTCGAATAAATGAACTCCACCTCCTTGAAGAAAGAAGGGATGCTTCCCAAGTGAACTTGGCAAAATATCATCGAAAGATGACCCGCTATTATAATTCCAAAGTCAGAAAGAGAACTCTTCGACTGGAGGACCTCGTCTTCAGAAGGGTCTTCCAATCCTCGAAGCCAACGGGCTCCGGAGTGTTTGGACCGAACTGGGAGGGCCCTTACTGCATTCGCAGAGAGTTCTGACCTGGTACTTTAGGCACTACCTCATCAATGGAATATCGAACACTAGAGAAAGTACTATCAATGATGAGCCTTTGTTCCGATCTGATCTCAGTAATGTCTAATGAATGGTTGTTCTGATCTGATCTCAGTTGTAAATTCCCTAGCTTACTAAGTGCTGAAATTACCTTGGTAAAGTGTGGTGTAATTTGTTAAAGTAATGAAACTTCGGTTCTGTGCCACATCGGTTAGTAAATTGCTCCCTCAATCCTTCAACATGTTTACTTAGGTGATCCAATCTCAAATTGTTAACTGATTAACGTTAAGAGGCACTTCATGTTTACTTAAGTGGTCCACTTTATATTAACTTAAGTGATTCGATCTTCAGTTATTAACTAGTTATTATTAAGGGACGCTTAGTCGAGCGTTCATACAAAGGTAAACAGATCAACACAATAAAACTGCAGTAGCACAAATACTTAACAAAATATTTCATTTGATTTATTTCAATACAAATACAAAGAGGCCGAAGCCATTACAAGAGTTGACCCTATTCTACCGGAGGGTTTTCTCGGACCGCTTCTGCCTCAACCGCCTCCGGAGCTTCTTCAGCAAGCTTGTCAGGCCGGCCTCCAATTGGTCCCCCGAACTCTGCCTCCAAAGTGGAGATGTCCAAAGTAGGGTGGACCTCTTTCAGCCGACCCAACAAGCTTTGGGCACTCCAGGAGGCCCAAAAGTTGGCGAAGTCGTCGTACAGGGGGTATTCTTCGAAGTGGTCAATAAAGTTCTGAATCACCACCTCCCCTGTCGACTTCAACTCCTCCTTCAGGGAGGCGATCTCCTCAGATTGAGCCTCCGCCTTTTGCCTCAGCTTTGCCTTTTCTTTGTTTGAGGCCTCCAGAGCCTCCGTAGCGAGCCGGTGGTGCTCGTTGGCGTGATCCACTCGCCGAGTCATGGCAGCAACCTGGCACTCCACCTCATATAGCTCTTTCTTCAGCCGCTCCACTTCAACTTTGGCGGCAGATAGCTGGGCCTCGGCCTCTTCCCTTTTTTTCTTCTCCTCAGTGGCCTTGGCCCGGGCCTCCCTCACAGCATCTCCATATTACATCGCCTCCTCGAGTCGCTTGGTGCGGTCTTTCCTCTTAGTATTTAAATCCTTCACCAAGCCCTCCAGTTAGATGCTGGTGCCGAGTGCCCAGGCCACGCAGGCACTGTTGGCCGCCACCAGGTCTTCGGCCATGCAGGAAACGGTGTGGTCTTTCCACTCTTCAGTCCAATATTTGTTGTGGACCACTGCTACCGCAGCCGTTTCCAGAGGAAGAGCCTCCAACACTTCCTTAACCGGCTCCTCCGGATTGGTACCCAAGAAGTCGACCTCCTTAGAGGGACGAACCCTTATCCTCCTTTACTACCTCAGCACTTAGGCAATAGGAATGTAGCAAGTGGCGAAGCGGCCGGGCAGTTGTAACCTCTTCGGATGTAGGCCTCTTCTCCGGAATGGCTACCTCGGTTGGAATTGTAGTATGCTTCAGAATGGGGGTGGCCTCACCACATTTGAGCGTTTGAAAGGGGCGGTACTCTTCTTGCCCTTCCGCTGTAGATCCGCCACGGGGTCCTCTACCATCTCCTCCTCCGTTGGAGGTTGAAGCTTTTTACTGGCGTCCACCAGGTCCTCCATTTGCTTCTTGTAGGTGGAGGAGGAGGTCTTAAGCGCCCGTGCTTCTGCCATCATCCTCTGGATGGTCTTGAAGTCGGGGTACACGAGCATCTTCTTGTTGAAGTGATCTACAAAGAACAAACAATGAATCAGTACAAGTGTAAGGACTTCAGAAATATGGAAGGATGAAGGCTTCGGGACAGTTACCTTGAGATACCATCATGTCGTGTGTAACAAACTACAGATTCTTTCTGACCAGCCGGTGATATGACCTCTTCTTCTGAGGCAACTGATAAATGATGCAAATGGTGTCAAAGTCCTCAGAAGACAGTTCGTACCGAAGAAACACAAATGTTAGTCACGATCTGAACCGAAGAGAAATATAAAGAAATGCAACTGCGATACTAACTAAGTCTCGAGTACTTCGTGGGGATTGTAAGAGGCGCCAGGGGGTCCCTCTCCATCGTGTCCCATCGTCCTGCAACCCAGCACCACGAGCCCTTCCACTTTTTGATGGAGCTCGATAGATCGAGCACGAATGGAGTATGGGAACCCCATGAAGTGAGGTAATACCAACCCCGGGTCTTATCCCCCCCTAGCTGTCACCTTAGGGATATAAAGGGTCTGAAAGATGGAGAAGGGCATCTCAACCCCAAGCGATGCCTCTTTCCACAACATCCAGGAGCCCACCATTTAGCTCCAGGAGTTCGGATTGAGTTGGGTCGGGGCTAACCCATAGGACCTAAGTACCATCCTAAAGAAAGGGTGGAGTGGAAGCCTAAGGCTGGCTCTAAGAATCGCCTCACTTATGGCCACGCACCCCGGCCTGGAGTAGCAGGCTCTCTCTTCAGGCTTGGGAAGGATCAGATCTACGCTATCTGGAATCCTATATTCTATCCTAAGTCTCTCTAGGTCGGCCTCCTTTAGTTTGGAGGGGTAATCCGACGCCTCCCAGTGCACAAAAGTATCAACCGGGCTATCCAGCCTCCTCCATTTATTCTCTCCCCCAATAATCGCTTCGGCTATCTCAGAGGAGGTCGCCACAGTGGGCTCGTCCATCCTTACTAACTCTAACCCCCTCCCCAAAACCAGAACTTCCCTCAGACTCCATTTTTTAGAAAACAAATATCCTAAAAGATACTGAAACTTACGAATTCAGAGGGTTCCACAGCCGAAAATGGTCAGAAAGTGATGAAAGGTCGTCGAAAATCGATACTTCTCGCTGGAAACGCTCGAAACACGTCGGAAATCATGAATGATATGAGAGCAATATGATTTTTCTGTTTGCACAAAGGTGAAAAGCTTCAAAGACGCTCAAAGTCCGCCTTTTATAGAACGCCTCAGCTGATTTCCACCGTTGAATTCAAATGGAATCAATCTGGGCCGTCCGTCGCATCATCAATTTAGGCCGTTGAAATGAAATGCTAGATTTCATCCACGCCTAAGATCTTGCTGTGACCCTCACATTCGCATAAAACGCGTCACCTCGGTCACCACCAGCCGTCGACATTAAGTAGCCGCAGCAGCCTTTTAGGGGAATGGGTATGGCACCCAACTGTCACCTTTGGAAATACGCAACAGCTGTCAAATCATTTAACGTCAGATGCCCGCCTCGGGTCAATCTCCTCACTCAACTTTACAAAGTTTAGAAGCACCTGACGCGGAGCCCCTGTGGGTCATCGATTCGGTCGCTGCGTTTCCTCCTAAACTTTACAAAGTTTTAGCCATCTCCCAACGTGTCGTCCCCTGTAGGTCAGCGCATCGGTGGCAGATGAGCTCTTCACTCAACTTTACAAAACTTAGACGCACCTGACCCGGAGCCCCTGTGGGTCATCGCCTCGGTCGCTGCGTTTCCTCCTAAGCTTTACAAAGTTTTAGCCATCTCCTAACGCGTCGTTCCCTATGGGTCAGCGCATCGGTGGCAGATGAGCTCCTCACTCAACTTTACAAAGCTTAGACGCACCTGACGCGAAGCCCCTGTGGGTCATCGTCTCGGTCGCTACGTTGATTTTCTTCCTACTCATCATCCAGTCTTGCAGCACTTCGGTTCCACATAAGTAAGTTTTTTCCTTACGTAGTAGCGAAGCTCTACAGCATCTGCCTAAATCGACCCACAATCTCCCACAAGTCGCATTCCACGTACTAAGGCATGCACATCCGGTCAGAAAAGCAAGCCTACCCATGATATAAATATTCATACCTAGACTTAGGGGACCACTGTTACGTCCCCATCTGAACCACCTCGAATATCCACCACAAGGCACTCCGACCTGATATACACCCACCAGAAGTGGTTCCGAAATGATCTCTTCAATGTCAACAACCTGCTATCACACTGCGAGCCACAGACAATTCTGCCGAACCGACTGAAGCGCCCTCGCCCGTGATGTCGAGGCGAAGTACACTCTGGGGACCTCGGTCAAAAGATACGCCACCAATTTCAGAAGGAGATCTTTGTCAAGATCATTTCTGCTCCTAAGGTTTAAATTGATTTGACGTCTCCATGAGACTAGTTGATGTGATTTATCAACTTTATATCAACTCAACTCGGGAGAAGCAATTACTCGCCCACTCTACAGACGCGGCTGATTGACGCATATGAGCAGACACCTCATACCGTCAGATGTATACATATACCCCATATCCAACGGTTCATCCCACCTATAAATACCCAAGGCTTGACAAGAGGCAAAGGTAATGAAACTCTCACTAGATAGCACTCCATAACAAGTATATATATATATTTTCTCATCCCCTTTATTATTTTGCACAACCCCCTGGATACTGTTCCGACCACCTGAATCTGACCTGACCATTGGAGTGTATACGGCTGCCGCCACTCCCGTTGGTCCCGACCGTGTGCGTCTGACCCTGCGTTGATTGTACGTAGAGAGGAATACGTGGAGTAGCTCTCGGTTGGCTACGTGGAACGTCCAATTTTCGAAGTCAACACTTTTAATTCAAATCACAAATTTTAATATGGTATGAAAATTCCTAAAGTTCAAACCAGCAATTTATTCCTACTAAAACTTAGTTAACCTACCATCTTGCCTGTTAAGGGTATGATCCTACGTTGAATAGAGATATCAACAATAAATAACACTTCAATGCATTTAAAATAAACAATTGAGTATATTAAATTACATGTTTTGGCCTTTTTGTTATTTTATTTTTGTTTTTTATCGGTTTCAAATAAGGTTTAAAATTTTTGGACATACAAAAAAAAAAAAATGAAAAAAAAGAAAAAGAAAAAGAGAGAGAATCAATTCTTTTGTTTTTTAACTTTGTGTCAAATTAGTTTTAATTTTCTCGACATAAAAAAAAAATTATCAATTCTTTTTTCACTCCTCAAAATTTGTCTGCAAAGACATTACTACATTAGCCTATTCTAGGCAAAGTCAAATACTAAAAATTCTATTAAAATTTACTGAAAATCTAATTGTAATTCTTACAAAGCGGGGCATATATTGATGTAAATTTTAATCAAATTTGATAAAATATGTGATTGAAAATTAATAAAAATTGTAAGTCCAATAAAATGTTTGAGTGAAAATGAATTTTATAAAAATGAGTGTTGATGTCAAAAATTACCAAGCATGATTTTAAGCCAACCTTTAAGGAGAAGAGCACCCTTTTTGGGTAATGGGGGTTACAAGTAGGTTTTTGTGGGGACGGGTTGCCTCTTTTCCTTCATTGTTTTCATTTTTTCTTCTATGGTCCCTCAGAGGGGACCTTCCTTTTCTGTTTATAGAGTAAATTGAGTCTAATTATGTCCAGTCAATCGGATCATTCATAATGCCGAGCTTGATTCATGTGCCGCCCATCTCTTATTTGATTGGCTACCGAGGCTGGTTCCTATAAAATCGTAATTATCCCCTTTTATCAGAACTGTAGCATTCTTCAGGATGGGCAATTACAATAGCTAATTGGTGGATTTGGACGGTGTTGACGTCATTCCTTCCAAGTGTGTCTGACTAATTGGGTGATTTGACAAGGTATAAGGAATCTGCAATCATTATGTCTATTTGAAATTACGGTGGCCATGAGCTGAGCTGAGCTTAGCTCACAAACCCGACCTTGCGTGTAGCCAAGATAGGCTCTAAATATTTTAAGTGAGATTCAATATCGGTGGTCAACAGTGAGTTTCAAAGTTTAGAAGATGGAATTAGCAAGCAATAATTAACTTACTTTGAAAGAGATTGATGAGGATTTTTTGTAGACCATAAGAAGCAAACTAGATAAGTCGACATTCTACGATGACTTCTTTGGATAGAAATGATGGGAACCGATTATACTTTTTACGATTAGCTTTTATCCCAATTATGTAGTTTTTCATAACAGATTTGTCATTAGAGAATTTAGATTTTCAAGCTTGTAAGATCCTTAGTTTTGAGTTTTGACAATTTTTCGATCTCAATGATAACATAATGTCAATGTTCAGAGTCACATGTGGCTAGGTTTAATAATTATAGTTACTTAGTATGAGAGAAAAGTTGCGTGACAATACATGAAGCTTAGTTTTAATATTCAGATCAGGTCGACCTATTAACAAGTAAACTAGTTATCTGCGATGAAGCCAGTTTGCTTGCATTTTTGTCTCGTATGTAATGATAGACCGAACTCACAATTTAAATATAAAATTTTTAACTTTTTTCTTTAGTCCCAATTTGATTTAATTAAAACTGTAATAAAATTCAAGTCAAAATTAACAACTAATCTGATAAGTAAGAAACAAATTGTAATAGCAATGTCAAATGCAGCAGTAGAATATAGGACGATGACTTATACTACTAATAATTTGACATGGTTATAACACTTTCTTCAAGAAATTAATCTTTCAACATTTTTTGTATTCACAATATTTATTAAAATTTACTAAAACATTGATTTTCAACAAAACAAGACAGGGACTTAGGTTAATTGTTGAATATTCTAGGAAATTTAAGTAGAATGTGAACGCATTGAATTGGGTGGGGTGGGGGGGGAGGGGGCATGTTCATTCAAAATCACGTGGTGGAAAAATGTAATGTTCACACTACATATATTTGGGGCCCACTTGCTTTTACACTTACAGACAAGCGTCAACAACGGGCCATTTCTTGATAATGTCAACTTTTGTTTCAATTATTATTATTTTTAACACAAAAACATCATTTGGTAGATTAAAAAGGTTGAACCCCAACCTTAATGATCCCCATCGACCCTGTCCTGGGCCATCGTGGAGGAGGTAAATCGCAAGATGTGCCTCTCAGAAGCCAGGGTGGAGAGCACATGGATAGACCAAGGCTGTTAGCCCATATGGTAACTCCCGCTTGCAACAAAGTCAATTCCACCTTGCGGGGAATCGAACTCTGCACACTGTCGCGCTGAGCCCTATCTGCCTTCCCCTTTGTCATTGGAAGATATGCCCTGGGGGCAACATCATTTGGTAGATTAATTACGAACAAAATGGTGAATGACCAAAGTGAAACAGCCCTTCAATCCAAAGACAGCTCGACCTCAAGGTAGAGTGGCCTCAAGGAACAACTTCACACAATAGCATACCTAAGGACCTCAATGTCACGTCAACAACTTGATTTACATTTATAATCTCCAATAATCTTTTTTCTTCATCCATACTATCACGCTGAGCGACAATAGACACTTTTTCATGTAGAGTAATTTGAAAAGTTGCATAGACGTTTCAAATTATAAATTAATTTACTACCTGTGTATTCTTCAAAATGCGTGAATTTTTTTGAACCTTTTATAAACATGAGTCAAATATATCGCCATCAGCTTATGAGAGAAAACTGAGATACTTTTACTATTTATTTCTCTTGAATTACCTGTACTAAAAAGTATAGCTCATACTATTATTAACGTATATTTCTACTGTATTATAAACTTAATAACGAATAAGTTAAACACGAATTACAAAAATATAAACATTGCCATATCTCTCTGCTAAACAATCACAAGGGGCAAGGGATTTTCTTTTCTCAGCTCACACCACCAAGGGACTAATAACAAAGAGAATATAAAAATTATTTCATTCGTCACACTACCAGAACAGTAAAACATTCTTTGACTAGTTCAGTAAAATCAACGCCAACCTTTTATAGTTAGGTTTATTTCATATTTTTTTCCCTTTCTCTCTCTTCTGGTTCTTTCCCTCCGTCTTTCTTTTTTCTTCTCTCTTCCGTGTACAATAATACAGACTAATACAATAATTCTACAATTGGACAGACAACTTGAAAAAAGTATACATGACTCGAGTACAATAAGAATACAAATGGATAAAGACTTAAGAAGCAAATAGTGCTTCATAAATTATTCTGCAACTGATACAAAGTGACAAAATACTTTTATTACATATCTTTTCGAGGTGCATCCTCTGTTTATAGTTGGATTTTGCCAATTACCTCATTAATTACGCATCACATTTAGCGCCTATTTGAGCCCTATTTTTAGCTAAGAAAGCATTTTGGAATAATAAATTAATTGAGAATGTATGGTTAAGAAATAAGAAAACATTTTGAAGTTACGTGTCATCTTATTTTATTGAAGAATGTGCGGTTAAAAAAAGAGAGAAAAATAATGAAAATCAAACAACGGCTTAATGCATGCACTAATGGCTTTTCCCAGCACACATGTTGAAATTTTTTCCTTGGAAGTCGAGAAAATGTGGAGAAAGTCCTTCCAGGGAGGTCGGATTTTTCGAAGTTGGACAGAATGGTTTAACTAAAAAAACCAGGACTTAGAACAAAATGAAGTTCATAATGATTAAAACCAGGACTTAAGACGTCAATTTAGAACAAAATGAAGTTCATAATGATTAACAAGAATTTTTGCTTTAAGTTATGTGACTAACAATGTTTTTAACTAGCTCAATATTTGTGAGAAGGAATAACGCGTCGAAATTTCTGTCCAAGAGGTCAAGATAATGTGTTCAAAGTTGAATACAAGATGATAGAGACACAATTATATTAAATTATGAGAGTATTTCTAATGGCAGCTTAAAAGCTCCAATCCAAAACCAGGATTTTTGCATCCTTACTGCTGTTTCAAGATGAAAATTATGCTCACTCTGCAGTTTTTCTTCGTCTTCATAACCTCAGTTTTCTTAATAACATATATTGCTCCAGTCTGCAGCCAAAGCAAATGTCTGGAGGATCAGAAAATTTTGTTACTCAATTTGAAGGTCGAATTCATATTTGATCCATTGGCCTCAAGAAAGTTGGTCATGTGGAAAGAGAACGAGGACTGTTGCAGTTGGGAAGGGGTAGGATGTGATGATGCAGGTCATGTGATAAGCTTGGAGCTGGATAATGAATCGATTTTTGCTGGTTTGGAGAACTCAACTAGTCTTTTTAGTCTTCACTATCTTGAGAAGCTGAACCTGGCATTCAACTGTTTCAACAATATTCAGATTCCAAGGAGTCTTTCCAATCTAAAAAAATTGACACACCCAAATCTATCACAAGCATGTTTTGCTGGACAAGTTCCGGTCGAACTTTCAACAATGAAGAGTATTACAAACTGAATCCAAGAAAACATAGATGAAATCATAAATTCGCAGATTACACCATGAACCCTAAATCACAACATCAAGGCTTAGATCTTTCACTCGAAGGCTCAGACCACATCCATTTACCATCACAGAGGCACCGGGACTCAAAAACGAACCCTCACAACCCAACACACCAAGGTCACTTCACTGGACTCAAGAAATCAAACTGCCTACCTTCGGTCGATCACTCACACAAAGGAGAATCACACAAGAACACGATTATCACAAAGATAATCAACCAGAAATCTCACAAAGAGAAGAAGGAAGGGTCACACAGACAAAGGAACTCGAAGGTTTCAAACTGCAGAGAGAAAGAGAAAAACAGAAAGTGACGATCCAAGAGCCAAACAGGGAGTAAGGAGGATATTTATAGTAAATATCATCAACCGTTGATCAGTGGGTCAATCCAACGGTCCAAGAGCGACTAATGGTGTGTGGGCTGGATATTGGGCTCGGTTAAGTGGGCCTTCTAGGTATATATTTAATGGACCAAGTAATAAATCCAATTTGGGCCTTTTCATCATTGCCTAACAGTTGGACTGGATCAAATGGCATCACAGCCCAACAAAGAGGTTGGTTAGTCTTGACCTCTCCAATATGTTCTTGGAACAGGAACTGAAACTTGAGAATCCAGATTTAACAGGGCTAGTTCAAAATCTTACTGAGCTTAGAGAATTTTATCTAGACAGTGTTGATATTTCAGCTCAGGAGAAGAGTTGGTGCCAGGTTTTATCTTCATCTCTACCCAATTTGAGAAAGTTGAGCTTGCGCAGATGTTATCTTTCAGGTCCTATAGATTCGTCCCTTTTGCAACTCCGTTCTCTTTCAATTCTCCGGCTTGACTCCAACAATCTGTCCACAACGGTTCCAGACTTCTTTGCGAATTTCTCAAAATTGACGACTTTGAGTCTAGGAAGCTGTTCTCTTCAGGGATTATTTCCACGCAAGATCTTCCAGGTACCCACTTTACAGAATCTGGACTTATCTTATAATCGCTTACTCAGTGGAACCCTTCCACAATTTCCCCGGACAAGTGCTCTCAGGACTATGGTGCTTAGCTCCACCAATTTTTCAGGTTCATTATCTGATTCTATCAGTAACCTTGCCATGTTATCCAGGATAGAACTGTTCAGTTGCAAGTTCGGTGGAGAAATCCCCTCCACAGCGACCAGCCTTACAGAACTCATTTATTTGGACTTATCAGTGAACAATTTCACCGGTTTGATCTTGCAGTTACATATGTTTAAGAAACTTACCTACATAAACCTCTCTTATAACCGATTAACCGGTTCACTTTCATCTGCTCATTTTGAAGCCTTGTCAAGTCTTGAATATATTAATTTTAGGCATAATTTGCTCACTGGGAACATTCCGTCTGCTCTATTTGTGCTCCCGTCTTTACAGAAGCTTCTTCTTTCCAACAATCAGTTTGATGGCCAACTTGAAGAGATTCCTAATCCTGAAGCCTCCCAAATGACGGAGCTAGATTTGAGTTCCAATAATCTAGAAGGTCAGATTCCCAAGTTTCTCTTCAAATGGGAGCAGCTGAATGTTCTCTCACTTTCTTTTAATTCCTTTAGTGGCGCTTTCCAGCTAGAAATGATCAGAGGGAACCATAACCTAACATCACTTGAACTTTCCCATAACAATTTGGCAATTGATTTGAACATCGAAAATTCGAACTCTTTTTTCTTTCCTGACATCAAACGATTAAAATTAGCTTCTTGCAAGTTGAAAGAGTTGCCAGAGCCACTGCAGCATTTAAACTTGAGCATCTTGGACCTTTCAGCCAATCAACTCAAGGGGGAAATACCTACATGGATTTGGGAAATTAATAATCGGTCACTCACTTATTTGAATCTTTCTTTCAATCAACTCACCAGTTTTGAGAAGCCTTATAGTATTCCTAGTCTCACTGTACTTGACTTGAGTTTCAACCAGCTCCACGGAGAGTTACCAATTCCCTCCCCCACCTTCCTTATATATCTGGACTATTCAAACAACAAATTCAACAGCTCCATACCATCTGATATAGGCAATTATCTTTACGATGCTTCATTTTTCTCTCTTTCCAGTAATAGCTTGACTGGAGTAATTCCAACATCCATCTGCAAGTGTTCTTCCCTTTTAGTTCTCGATTTGTCTAATAATGCATTGAACGGAAGTATACCATCCTGTCTAACAAATGTGAGTGGCGGTTATCTTGGGGTTCTGAATCTGCAGATGAACAAGCTTAGTGGAATTATTCCCAACACATTTTCTGTTGGTTGCAGTTTAAAAAGTTTATACCTCAGTCAGAATTTGTTGACCGGGAAATTTCCGGGATCTCTGGTTAATTGCTCTTTTTTGGAAGTTTTGAACATGGGAAACAATCGGATTGAAGATAAATTTCCTTGCATGTTGATGAACACCAACCTGAGAGTCCTGGTTCTACGATCCAACAGGTTCCATGGAGAACTTCAATGTCCTGGGACTATTCAAGAGTGGCCTAAGCTTCAAATCATGGATCTGATATAGGCAATTATCTTTACGATGCTTCATTTTTCTCTCTTTCCAGTAATAGCTTGACTGGAGTAATTCCAACATCCATCTGCAAGTGTTCTTCCCTTTTAGTTCTCGATTTGTCTAATAATGCATTGAACGGAAGTATACCATCCTGTCTAACAAATGTGAGTGGCGGTTATCTTGGGGTTCTGAATCTGCAGATGAACAAGCTTAGTGGAATTATTCCCAACACATTTTCTGTTGGTTGCAGTTTAAAAAGTTTATACCTCAGTCAGAATTTGTTGACCGGGAAATTTCCGGGATCTCTGGTTAATTGCTCTTTTTTGGAAGTTTTGAACATGGGAAACAATCGGATTGAAGATAAATTTCCTTGCATGTTGATGAACACCAACCTGAGAGTCCTGGTTCTACGATCCAACAGGTTCCATGGAGAACTTCAATGTCCTGGGACTATTCAAGAGTGGCCTAAGCTTCAAATCATGGATATTTCTGTCAACAACTTCACTGGTGCTTTGTCCCCATCATACTTCTCGAATTGGAAAGAAATGACAAATTTCAACTCAGAATACAATTACCTTCGCTTTTCTTTCTTGAGTCTCTCTGGCTTTTACTATCAAGACATGGTAAAAGTAACCATCAAAGGACTGGAGATGGAACTCAAGAAAATTTTAATTGCCTTCATACTAATTGATTTTTCGAGAAATAAGTTGAGTGGGAAGATACCAGATTCAATAGGGGATCTAAAATCTCTTTATCTTCTCAACTTATCTTCTAATGCCTTCACGGAAACCATCCCAGCATCCATTGGGAACTTGGCACAACTTGGATCATTAGATCTATCAATGAATCTCCTAACTGGGAAGATACCACAGGAGCTTGCAAATCTCACATTCCTTTCGTTTCTGAACCTATCTTTTAATGATCTGTCTGGCCCGATCCCTTCAGGCCATCAGTTTAATACATTTTTAGAAGCTTCCTATAAAGGAAATGTAGAGCTATGCGGATTTCCACTGAGCTTAAGTTGCAAATCGAATAAGGAGGATTGTGTCCCATCCTTACAATCTGAAAATGGGAATTTTGTTGGAGAGACTGAGATTGATTGGGATTACATATTTGGTGCACTGGGATTTGCTACGGGCTTAGGAATCTTTGTCTTGCCACTTGTGTTTTGCCAAAAATGGAGAGACAGTTATTTTGATCAAGTCGATAATGTACTTTTAAAGATTTTTCACAAGCAGAGAAGAATAAAACGGACGACGGCAGCAAGAGTTTCCAGAAATCAAATCAGGAGACTTAGTGCTGACCTGTAAATCAAAACTGCAAACTAGAAGAATATTACTTTTCCAGTAAGCTACTTTATTTAATCGTGATGTTAAGCTTTCTGTTTACTACTTTTGTTTGTCTTGTGATGTTAAAGACTTTTTTATTTTTATTTTTTAATTCTGAGCTGATAAATTTCTCTTTGATTTCATTTAATTGCTTCATGTAATTGTCTCCTTTGTATGGCTAGAGTAATAAATCATAATTAAGTTTTGTGATTAAAACAAAAGATCTTGCCCATTAGTATAGACGCAGTCACTTCGTGAGATAAAAATAATTATCCGAATTGCTGTTGGGTATTTTTTTGCTTATCCTTTTTCTTATTTATTTTGTCCATTCGTCCTATACTTAATTTTCAGCTCTTATGTTATTTTCTGGGAAATTTTTTTATTATTGCTATTTTGTGATGATTCTCAGAAAGAAAGGCTTTTTAACGACATTATACAATTACATGATAGTTGGTTCCAGTTGTAATTTGTAAGTACATTTCTTCACTGTCGTCGTTGTAAGCGTCTCTCTCTTCCTCTCTCTTTGTTTTTTGTTTTCTAGTTCGCATTTATTTTTTTTATTTTTTTGTCATTTACATTAGGGAATAATTTATGATTTTGTTATACATGGTGATTAATTGAATTTTGAAATACTTTGTTTTAAAATTCTAGTTTAGTACTGTGCGTAATCGAATTCAAAAGAATGAGAAATTAGCGATAGGTCTGTTGTTTGTGTATGAAATTAAGGTTTATGTTTTGCTAAAATATATCATGTAAAATCTGTACATGTCAAATTTTTGCCTTGACTTCGTAAATCTAGTTATGCCGGAGGTTGAGGAATTTTTGTTGTTGGAATTGCTTGTTATGAAAAAAGCTTGAGGGATTATTATTATGAAAAATGATTAACTAATGAATAAGTATTATTTATGGGCTATTCTTATAGCTAGAGGTTTTATACAATGACTAGGAGAAGCCTAGGTTGCCTAGCAAAAATATAAAATTTTGATCGTCTAAAGTTTTAAACTGTGCTCGCACTAAATAATTTTCCTGGCTCCGCCCCTGTCGGCGTCATTCTTTTTCAGTAATTTTCCTTTCCTTTCCTTTCCCTTGTCCCTTTCACCTGTCATCGTTTTCGTTTTCTTCCCCACATTTTTCTTTCTTTCCCAAGTTTGGTTTCTTCTTCTCTATTAGCTTTTCTTAATTTCTACTCTGCTTTGTTCTACCAAGAAAATACAGTCCTACCGTCGTCAATCAGTCGTAATGAACAAGAAAATATGGTTTATTGATCTGTATTTTTGGGTTATGATCGATTTTTAGGGAAACAGGAATTACTGCACAATCCTTTTTTGTAGTTTAGCATTTGTATTGTATTGTATTTTTTTATGATGAGTGGTGACTTGCCTGTTCGTTGCATTTAATCGAAATTTGTAAAGTTATGAGTTCATTATGCCTTAAAATCTCTTTGGGGTTTATATCAACATGCTGAACAAATATTTTATTTACACTTGACAATAAAAATTATTTCACTTAGCTTTCGAGTCAACACTCATTCATTGTCATCTAAGGTTGTTGCTGTGATATGCTATCTCAATGCTTTCCTTGTGGTTTTTTAAGTCAAAACCTGAATACGTGAGATTTTATTTTTCTGCAATCAATGTTAGTGAAGTTGAAGTATTATTTGAGTTGTTTAAGAGCATTAGCAGTTCTGTAATTGACGATGGGTTAATAAATAAGGTGATTTGCTTTCAACATTTATCAAATCTTCCTTTGTATTTTAAATATATCATGATTACACACATCCTCTATTTTTCACATAAATTATCTTGCTTACGAATTCTGGTTATCTGCGATCATAGAAATACATAATTGATTCGTTTCATATGGGGGATTGTTATATATTTATGGTATAAATTATATATTTATGGTATAAATATAAAATGTGAAAGAAATAATCAAATTAGATGAAGTGCCAAAGTGGTGGAAAATGTAGCATTTGATGGGGGATTGTTATATATTTATGGTATAAATATAAAATGTGAAAGAAATAATCAAATTAGATGAAGTGCCAAAGTGGTGGAAAATGTAGCATTTGTGTGAGACGTCAGGGGTTCGAGTCACTCCCCACGCAAATATTAAAATGTCTCGATTGAGGTCTTATGCTTCCTTGACTAAAATAATTTTTTTTTATTTAATGGATAAAACTAGCCAGTATTTTCTGATCGTTTGTTTTTGTAACAACCCACTAACAGTCATTAAAATACCCACTACTCAATCATTAAAATTTTGCATTACTCTCTGATCATGGTGAAGACTGTTACTTCCATCTTGCCTATATAAACCCATATTTCTTTTTGAAAAAAACACACATAAAAAACATCTTGCATCAATTCTCCTTTTCATATTCTGAATACTCGGGTTTTTACATATATTCTGGAGTACAATTGAGAGTTTTGGAAAAATCATTCGTGATTGCTATACAAGTGGTTTACGATCGTTGTATCTTGGGAGTGATTGTCCACGGAGGTCGCAGCAATTATCGACGGGCAATTTCACTTTATGACATCGTGCTGTCACGAGACTCGATCGGACAATAAATTTTATATTTCTAAATTTTATTATTCTGAACATTACTACAACTAATTATTTTTCCAACACATACTATATTCAAAACCTGATTGCCATCGGATCCCAGACGTACCCCTTTTTGTCCTGCCCTCTCGCCTCTTGTCTCAAGCTGAAAAGTAAACACAGTTGGTGGCTCACCAGTCGCCTCATCCTCCATCACCATTGAAGTCATCATTGGATTTTTTCACCATTTTCTCGTCTACTAGTTTTTTAGAGAGGAAGGACTTGTTTGTCATTATCTAGGGAATACATGTTTGAGTCTTCAGAAACATGACATAGTAAATGGCCTCTACAAACATGGATGTTGTGTCGATATTTGCTCTGTCAAGATTAGTCTTTGCAAAATCGTGAAACGGTCTCTAATCCTTTGTCGTCTTTGATGTGCCACCACACCTTGTGGATTATTCGAGAGTTTCCTGCCTGCTACTGCCTTCGGTTTCCGTGCTCGTAGGAGGTAACCTCTTCTGTACAATTAACATCCTCTTCTATAAATTACAAAAAAAATTATCTCCAGCAACCAACCTTGTTGGTCACAAAAGGGTATTTGTTGGTTGCAATCGCTAGTTGGTCGCCAATTCACCTTCGGTGAATGTCTTGGCCGCTAAGTCTAGAACATTCAACAACCAAACTTTGGTCGGTAAAGGACTTGGTTTGGAAGCTAAAAATAAAAAATATTAGAAGATTTGCACCCTTTTGCAACTAAACTATGATCGGTAAAAAGCATCAATTAAAACTATTGTCATTTCTTAGCAATCAATATTTGTCCGATGAAGGTACAACATTTGTGACCAGACACTGGTGTATAAAAAATAGTTGTTAAAAATAGTACCTATCGCAAACCAATCATTGGTCGATGAATGGAATTTTATTTTTTTTATCTTTTAACAACCAAAATTTTGTCGCGGAAAGATATTTACCAACCAGAATCCATTTGTCGAATGTTAAGTAAAAACAATAAAAGACATTTAACCATTAATATTTGGTCGCTGCTAATATTTCTACTAATAGTCTAGTTGAACTTTTAACAACCACAAGCTAGTTGCTATAACTAATTAGTTGCTTTAAATTAATAAATATAAAAAAGTGCGCAAGAGAAAATAACAAAATTAATGAAATTAACAAGAAACAATAGTCGCTACAAAATGATAATTGTCATCGAATATATAACAATTACTAATAAAATTTAAGAGGAGAAAAAGAAAGCACAAAATCAAAGAGACTTATTTCATTTTGCCAGCCTTGGCAACATCAACAACATTCATCAGCAAAACAACACCAATTAAGTATTATTAACACACGACAAGTGCAAATAATATCTTAATGGATTGATCAGAATTAGTTAGAAGTGGAAAGGTAGAAAACGTTGCATTCCTCTACTTGGTAACTGAAGATTAAGATTTTTCTCTTATTTTTTCCCCTTTCTGAACGAAGTTGGGGGAAGGGGGGTATTGCAATTTTGATTAGATAAATGGAGCAAATTCTTAACATGACATCATAGTATCAGCATTACCTTCCCGCTGAACTTCTCAAGCTCTCTCACTAGTCTAAGATGAAAAATCTTGCGGAAAGCTTTCCTAAGACGATAAGGAATATGGATTACAAGAACCTTCTTTTTCCAGATACATCAATTTGCCTGCACAATATTAAATGGACTGATGATCAACATGCTACAAAATGGTGATTGGGCAAAGAATAAGTGTTAATCAAGTAACTTTTAAATGGTATAGTTGATGTAAAGATCTTTCAAGGCACTCTTAAATCCTTGGTTTGTAGTTTCCAAGTCGAATCAATCCTAAATACACATCAAGAAGGGTAAACCATCACAAACTGCATTCATAGAAATTTAATGGCTGAATAAAGTAGACGAATCCACTAGCTTCTATGGGGGTAACGACCTAAGCAACATTCTCCTCAAACTCAGTGGGCTCAGCATCCTTGCCCTTGTGAAACTTTCGCAATGCAGTGTAAATCTTAAAAGAACTGATTTGCAAACAAAAAATGAAATTGACAAATAGAGGTTTAGTTGGATGTAGATCACCCAAGCTAAGCAAGTAACCAACCTGAAACAAGTGAAACCAATATTCAGAAAATATTCCCAATGAGAAGTCAGAAAAGATGTGTGAATATGTGGGCTACGTACCTCCAGGTTCATGTATGCATAATATGGCGCAATGATAATTACTCACACACATGACTAGACCACTCATCAGATTTAAGTTTGCAAGATGTAGAAATTTCCTTTCTATGTAAACTTTCCTTATAATAAAAACTCCATTTCCCTGTTCTTACAATTGATTGAATACAGAGCAATTTTGGTAACATACAAACAGTTATCCTTGCTTCTTTACTTAATCGGCTAGGGTTCATATCAAAGTAGCTTTACCAGACATCAGAGGATTTCTCACATTTAACATCAAAGTGAATATTAGAATTTCCTTATCACATATCAGAGGTTTTCTCACCCAGAAATTCAAGTGCTCGGCAAAAAGTATCAATAAAATCACAAATCCATAAGAAAATCAGACGATAGCAAAAAACATTAGCAGCTAACATTCAGAATGTAGCAATTAATGCATTGCATAAACTGTCGGTTATAAGATCTACACTATACAAGAAATTTAGACCGGTTTTGCTATGGGTACAACATGGTGTCCATTTTGGTGTCCAAAATGGACACCCGGCACCTCGGTATTGGCCGAGGTGCCTGCCACGCCGGGGCCCACCGGCACCTCGGCCAATAACGAGGTGCCGGGTGTCCATTTTGGACACCATATTGTACCACCAGCATTATTCAATTTAGACAATTAGCTATTGAAAAGAAAAGAAAACCCTAACATCCTAAAAGCAGAACTAAAGAAACACATAAAGGGTGAGTTTCAAGTATGACAAAATGCACAATCATTTTACAAATCACCAAAAAAAAAAAAAAAAAAAAGGGAATAAAATTCTAAATAGAGCCAGCATATCAATGGAAAACGAAGATGATACCAGATATAATTTCTAGCATAAACAGTTCCATAAAGCACTTGACGCGTGATTTGTTAACCTCCTTCTTAGTAGAGTCCTCGCAGATCACTTTGCACGGATACTTGGCTAGATCCGCCACCAGGCAGTAGCCATATGGGTGGCCGCAGTTTCACGTGTGAGGTTATGCTAAGGGAAATGAGTGGTTGTGTGGTGCATAAAGTGAGAAATTGTTGGGGAATACACCGATTATATGCATATTATATTCACAAAAAATATACCGTTTATGTTCACGAAATCGAAACAAGGTTTCGACTTACCGAAATGGAGTTTGAGAAACTAACCAATGATTATCGAATCTGACCATTTTCATTCTTGAATTAAAATATATGATTCTTCATATCGAACAAGTGATGCGATTGGCCGAAACGAGTATAACTCTTTGCTTAAGATGAATTTGCCCCGCATTGGTGCTAACGGTTTTTCGACAATCATCTCTCAAGATACAACGACCATGTCAAGCCATAAGAGCACTCCAAATGACTTCGACTAGCGAACTCGAACGGAATTCCCTCTCTACCAAGAAAATGCATGAAAATATTATGGAATTAGAAAGGAGAGAATTGCAAGAGGAGAATGAATGCTCAATGCAATTGGTGTACCTAAAATCATGTTCATAGAGTTCTGTTTATAGATGTAGAAAGGGTGCAAATGAAGTAGTGTGAGCCAAAACATGCATCATTTCAAAAAGTTGCAATACTTGGCCAAAATCTGCATCCTTTCGAAAAGTTGCAACACTTCATTTCTTCCAACTTTGGTCCGCAATTTTTCATTCATCCGGAATTGATTTCGAGATTCCAAATATATCACGATGATCTACTCGACGAGTAGAATAAGTTGATTTATTTACTTTTGTAATTTGACCATCGGATCAAGTCTGAATATTTGGTCGAAATTGACACGTAGTCACACCTTTTCATTTTCCACTTTTACACATCTTTTCATTTTCGAATTTTTGGTTAATTATTTGAACCAATTCCTACAATCCCCCACATGAATGGAAATTGGGTATGTATATGCAAATGCGATGATATGATGCATTGTAAAGAAGGTGCAAAAAAAAATTGCATTAGGAAAGGTTGTTTCTAGCCTTAAACCTTCCTTAGTGAAATACCATCGGACTCACTTGGCTAATTGGTGAACGTGATGTTTTGAACCATTCAGCCTTTAGTGTAAGCTAAGACAACGATACTCACACAATGTCTTCTCTAAACCGTTCATGGTTCTCATGACTTGGTTCATTTTAGGCCTGAATCCTTCTTGGTTCTGCAAGTGTTTAGAGAATTTAAGCCTTGAATAATTCTCATTGAAGCGGCCACATTTCACACTCACATAGGTGACCTCCTATTAAGAGTATTCTGCCCTACTCCACTTAACTTAATCAAGATATAGGAATTATTAAAAGATTAACTTAACCTCTTACAATTCTGCATAAAGCACTTTAATATCATAGAAATGAGTTAGGAAGCTATTTTCCTTAGTGCTTCATGGAATCCTCAAAACTTAGTTGTCCTTTTGATCCAAGATATTGGGATCTCCAGTCAATAAGGTAGGGTTATCATTACAAGGACTCTAACGTAGTAGGCTTTACCTTATTCCCTTCGATATACAGTATTTTTGATCTCTCTTAGTAAATCTCTTTAAAGGTACCACGAGTTTATACCATTGAGATCAACTGCTTAATGGTATTATGTCTATGAGTTATACGTTTAGACCTATCATTACATGTGACTTAGTATCTTATCAATTATTACTAGCAAACAATCAATTTCATTTAATAGATACAAATTGCCACCACCAAAAAATCCTTTCATGAAGCTACATGTTTCTTATTAGCTTTATTTAAAGCTTTATCAATTTCAAAACAACATCGTTAGAAAATTTCTATCTAATTATTACACTAGTCAACCATGTTTACTAGTGGATTTTAGAGTCATGGGTATTCAATATCATCATTGAAACATTACAGTGCATTCGAACTTTATGAATATTCTTCATTTATTCCGATTGTTCTTGTATGTCTAAACAAACGCCATAATCGACTTTATAACCCATTTCATCCACTTTAGACTTAGTATATATCATCCCTATAATTAGTATAAGGGTTTTCTATCTTTTCACCTTCATAGATATCTTTCTATGATTATAAGATAAAGTAAATGTAACTGTTAAACTGAGTTACCCCCACAATTCCTCAATTAAGAATACATACGCAATCTAGTAACATTGCATCCATAAGTTTTAAACTTTTCATTCAAGTTCACGAGCATTTATGATAATCCCCCACATCTTTGGGTTATAATTGAACTTAGGGGTTAGCAACTCTTTCATAGTTCAATTTATTTATCTCTTAGATAATATCCGTATCAAGTACTTCGTGAAAGTTTAAGTACTTTCACAATAGTGGTCGTTGACACAATTTATTTCAATTAAAGTTGCATATAAAGTACTTCAATCCTACTCTTTTTATTTGATCATTCAAATTAAATCAAGGTCATCATATAGACCAGCAATGCTTTCAAAACATATACCACTTAATTGGTTTCATGATTGAAGTCAAATTCAACAATAAAGAGGGCTAAGCATTGCAACTTTTCCAAACATATGCAATTTATCACATTTTTGACATTTCACATGATAGTTTCATTTCAACCATCGGTTGAAAAGTTGTGTTCTCAAAAGACACAATCCTACAAGAGGACACACCTCTTGAATTAATCTCTATAAAGAGATACACCAATTGGAAATTAATCATACCAAAAGTCATGATTTTTCATATGAAATGACGCGCCTTTTCATTTAAATTGATCGTAGAATATTTCATAATATTCTACACAATTTTCCACAAATACCAAGTAATCAAATTAGGACAAATTATATATATATATGTATATATGTATATATATATATATATATATATACACACACAAATATAATTTTGTACAAATCATCTTATTTAATTTTATTGAAGTCAGAACTTTAAGTAAATCATCACATTGAAACTTTTCTAGATTTAAAGGAAGTTCAGCACCATTACCAACTTTAGGCACAATTTGTGCTCTACAAAGTATTTTCATGTCTTAATATTTTCGCAACAATTTTCATTAGAGCAAATCACAATTTGTCATACTTTATGCAAATATAACTGACATAAAATTCATCTCACTTAATCCCATAGGATTAAATGAGGCTATCAACATTAATTAAAGTTAGTATAATTTTAATAAGATATGAAATTTTAACCAACTAATTTACCATATCATTATCATATTCCAATCAAAGGAATCGTCATGAAAGTTCATATACTTTCATCAAATAGTTGGCATCCTTATATGTCCAATGGTTAGGAATAATTTCCTTATTTCCATCCACCCATTATTGGACTCGAGTTGGTTTTAACAATATCCAATTCATCATGAACAAAGTGTAGGAATAGCAACATATATTCCAAATATTTATACATTCATTTGTATAAGTTTATTCTATAAAATGTCTCATGGAAGAGGTCCACGCATTTCTATATTTTGTTGCCATCTAGTAAACTGTTTTTAGAACCCCATTCACTTGTTCAAAAATAAACCATCTTGGAAAGAAACGTACTGGTTCAGCAGTCATGCATTAACAATTGCAATCATATATCATATTCTAAATGAATGGACGGCATATAATAGTTGGATACTTTTAATTGAGGCAATTACAGCATGATTTAATTCACAATTGCACAAGTAATTAATTACTAAATAAATTGAAGCAACTCTTCATGTAATTTATTTAATATCATCAAACCAGTAACTTATTCATTAATATGCATCTTTTCATGTAAGCACTCGTTCGTATGCAAGACAATTTTATTTGGTAACACAACTTATGGTAAAAGACCAATTCATGGCATTTCAGAAATGTGGAAAGATACATCCTTCAACAACATGCATATTTTATTTAAATCATCAGAATATATTAAGACAGTCTGTCTCCAATTATTTTTGCATGAATTCTGTTTCATGGAGAACAGAACCATCAATATGAGTGCACAAACACCAAATCAAGATTCTTCATGCACAAAACCACTTGTTTAATTAAAAGATGCCAGCAAATTAAAACTGCCAACTTTCCAATTGGTATCACAATTTCGGCAAGTAAAATTATTTGAAATATCATAAATACCATTAATTTAAGTGCTTAACCAATTGTCAGTTTACAGATTCACGTGTTTATACACATTTTTCAGAATTGCACACTATATAATTTTCAAGAACGTAAATATAAAATGCACGAGAAAATCAACAAATTTCATCTTAAGATTGTTGGGGAATACACCAATTATGTACATATGATATTCACAAAAAATATACCGTTTATGTTCACGAAATCGAAACAAGGTTTCGACTTATCGAAATGGAGTTTGAGAAACTAACCAATGATTATCGAATCTGACCATTTTCATTCTTGAATTAAAACACGTGATTCTTCATATCGAACAAGTGATGCGATTGGCCGAGGCGAGTATAACTCTTTCTTTAAGATGAATTTACCCCGCATTGGTGCTAACGGTTTTTCGACAATCATCTCCCAAGATACAACGACCACGTCCAGCCATAGGAGCACTCCAAATGACTTCGACCAGCGAACTCGAACGGAATCCCCTATCTACCAAGGAAATGCATGAAAATGCTATGGAATTCGAAAGGAGAGAATTGCAAGAGGAGAATGAATGCTCAATGCAATTGGTGTACCCAAAATCATGTCCATAGGGTTCTATTTATAGATGTAGAAAGGATGCAAATGAAGTAGTGTGGGTCAAAACATGCATTCTTTCAAAAAGTTGCAACACTTGGCAAAACTCTACATCCTTTTGAAAAGTTGCAACACTTCATTTCTTCCAACAATGGTCCGCAATTTCTCATTCATTCGGAATTGATTTCGAGATTCCAAATATACCACAACGATCCACTCGAAGAGTAGAATAAGTTGGTATATTTACTTTTGTAATTAGACCATTGGATCAAATCCGAATATTTGGTCGAAGTTGACACATAGTCACACCTTTTCATTTTCCACTTTTACACATCTTTTCATTTTCCAATTTTTGGTTAATTATTTGAACCAATTCCTACAATTGGGTTATAGAAGAAGGAAGAATTTTAGCGTTGTTGCATCCTTCTAGTGAGAAATTGGGTTATAGTAGAAGGAAGGAGTGAATTTTAGTGTGGTTGCATCCTACTAACTACTGGGTTATCAAACTTTTTTAGAGATTGCTAAATTTGGTATTGATATTTTTATTCCTTCATACGAAGTCATCTCACAGCCCACTAAATTTTTGAAAATTTTCAAACTTGACTTTGAATGTCTCCTATAGAGGTTGCCTATTACTCAAATGTTTGCCAAAATCAATCGATCATTTGATTTGGGTGTTGAAAGTAATGTAAATTTGACCAAGTGAACTCTAGAAATAAAAAGGAAGCTCAAAGATAACAAAATGATGACTTAGTCAAAATGTAACTTGATTAAGCAAAAGTTTTTATTGGATAGAAGAATTTTAGATGGTGAAGGAAAAATTCGTCATTGGCCGAGAGTTTTTAAAGAAGTTACGTAACCATTTTGAACTCTTCTAAAGGAGGTGGAAGTTACTTGAGTATCTTGAACTCTCACTCTATCAAAGGATATGAGATAATGTTACTTGCCTCAATTGACTTCTAGTAAAGGAGGTTAATGAAACTTACTTGATCAACTTGAACTCTTCTTAGGTTTTTTCCTATAAATAGATGTATTGTTATGTATTGTAAACTATCGGGTAGAAGAGAAATTGTAACGTTTGTATAATAGAGTTGTTGAAAGAAAATAACTCTATTGTATGAAATATATGTTGTGAGATTTATGAAAGTTTGTTTATTTGAGTGAAAAGTTATATGTTATCACAACTTCTACCCATCATTGGGTCAATTTGGTTTGTTTTCATGAGTTCAATAGTTAGAATCAAATAAATATCAATGTTAAAGCCCTCGATCACATTGGATTGTTGGCTAAGCAATCCGATAAGACTCACCACCGAACTAACTTCGTAAAATTTTTATTTATCTTATCATAAAAAGTTCTAAACTTAATTAAAAAAAACACAATTACAAGTTATAAATGAAACTGAATCTATAATAAATAGTTGTTAGTTAATTTTTCAAAAATATCACCAATAAAAAAGAGTATTGTTATTAATAGGAATGATCTCCTAAGCAGTTAAGCACCGGTGACATGATACATGATTTAATTGATAAATCATTAAATACATGGGACCTGCCATTATCTTATTTACCAATTAAATGACATGCCACATTGCCGGTGCTTAATATAAGCTGAACATCGGTGCCTAGAAGATCATTCATGTCGTTATTAATATCCACAATTTTTACATATGCATCATACTCTATATACATCTCTATTAAAATACTAAAATTTTAAAAAATTACTATTATAGATCCATACAAATTTTATATATTCAACCCACTATAAATACATTTCTAATACAATTTTGAAAATCACTATATTCATCCAATCACTTTTAACATTCAATTTGGTTCTTATTTTTTATATTCTATATTGTCACATCAGTGCTTTAGAGCCTGTTTGGGAGTGATTTTGAAAATTGATTTTTTGACCGTTATGAGAAAAGTGGGGTCCACCTGTGAGAGAGGAAGTCAAATATGACGACTGAAATAGTAAAATAACGATCAAAAAATCAATTTTTTGAAAGGAAAAATCGCTCCCAAACAGCCTTTAGTAATAAAGGTTAGCAATTTTTTATTTTTATTTTTTTGAACTTATAGGATTATCTCAAAAGTATACCGCTCACGCAACCAACAAATCCCTCGTCGAATCATATATCAATTATTATTTTTTATTTTTTTGCTTATAAACTCATAATTTTGGTTGTTTATGTTTCAACCAATGTTATCAAAATCAACCCGGCTGATTCAATAGGTAAAATCGAAAATCGAGCCCAAAACAAGGTCAATTATGCCCGGTTAGCAGCTTATGACTAAACTGCCTAAAAATCCACCAAACCAGCCAGTTTAACCGTAAATCAGTAAATCGATCGCGGTTTTGTGGTTTTCCATTTTTATTTTTTTTAATTTAAAAAATTTCAACTTCATAAATGGGCCTTATAAACAATAATTAAAATGCCCATAGAGAAATATTGGATGACATGCTCATTTTATAGATGCACATCTCTCAAGTGGTTTTAGGGATGGCAATTTGAACCATCAAAATCGAAAATCGCGATTAACTGAACCGAATGGGGCGAAAAAAATCGAACCGATGGTGCAATGGGGTGGATATGATTTTGATTTTAATGAACCGGTTCGTGGCGGTGCGGGTATGGTATTTACGCCGTTAAACCGAAACTAAACCGATTACCTTCTAAAAAAATATACACACACAATTGAAATGATTATTGGGCTTTACACTACTTTTCTATCCAACCCAAAACAAAATCCCTCCCATTATATCTACTTGACTCAGCCAGCCAGTCCACTTACCATTAGCCCATAATAATAGCATTAGTATGATAATATATATAAATGCAAACCCTATTCTCCACAAGTCACAAACTCACGCACGGCTCCACTGCCTCCACGATCTAAGTCGTCATCGCCTCAGAAAATTTGTTACATTTATTAGCCATTCTATTACTGCTAATCATGTAAAAATAGAATTCGATGTTTTTCTAGACGAGCCAATATTGCCAATGATGGATGATTTTGATTTATTGACATGGTGGAAAACAAATTCAATAAAATATCCTACTTTACAGAAGGTTGCAAGAGATTTATTAGCCATTCCAGTATCTACTGTGGCATCCGAGTCGGCGTTTAGTACAAGTGGTAGATTTGTGAATCCATATAGAAATAGGATTCACCCGAAGATTCTAGAAGCTTTCATGTGTGCTCGGGATTGGCTTTGGATTGATATTTGTGGTAGGATTTATTGTTTTATATTTGTTATTTATACAATTCCTTTTATTAATAATTTTTTTCTATTGTGTGTAGAAAATTTTATTCATTCATCATACTCTAGAGTTTGTGCAAAGTTTTAGCAAGAAGGAAGCTGACGAAGAGGTACATTTTTTTATTTAAATCTTACTTAAGACCATTCTGAAATAGGTAGTATCATTATATTCTTTACTTACATTTTTTATTTACTATATAGGAATCAAATTTAATTGCTGATCTATGCTAGTAAGAATGAAGAATGAATCAAGTAACTTCGATGAACAACAATTAAGAATGAAGGAAAAGTCTAGTATTGTTAAATTTATAATATTGTTTGTTAAATTTGTATTTTACAATTGAAAATTGGAGTAATGTTTGCATTTTCGTTTGGAATATTGTGTTTTTATTTTCATTGACTTTTTTCATAAATTGTTTTATATCAATTTGACGGATGAACCTATAAAAAATAATTTATTTTTGTGGTTATTAATCGAACCGAATCGTACCGAGCTGAGATATGAACTGAACCGAACCAATTTACGTGGTTAAGGTGTGTATGGTATGGTCAAAAAATTGGTGGTGCGGTTATGATTTTGGCCGAACCGACTCATAACCGAACCATTGTCATGGTTTCATAAACTTCCAATGTAGGATAGTGCATTTTATAGATGCACTTCTTTCCAATGGTTTCATAAACTTTCAATGTGGGATAGTGGCACAACAAAAATGTTAACAAATTATAGAATAATTAAAAAATTATTTTCATAATATTTTATTATCTTTGTATGTAATTATTGCATCCGGTTCGACCTCGGTGGAACCTTTTCCGAGTCGATGACCGTATCGATTTTCAAAACATTGGTTTCAACTGAAAATTTTAAGTTTGTTTCCTTTCATAATGTAAGAATATTTGGACTAGTATTGAAACTTGTTTTGAAATTTCTCGTATATTTTCATCTGTCAAATCAATAATTAAAAAAAGCTTAAAAAATAAGATTCCATTATTCAAATCATCAAAAAATTATAACTCTAATGACATGTTGATTTTTTTATTTTTTTGAAGAGTATATTTAATGATTAGGGTTTTATGATTTTAATTAAAGATGATATTTTATCATTATTACAATTTTAGTTAAATGCAAATTGTAAAAGAATATAAAAAGGTTTAAAAGAATTTATGAAAATAAATATTAGTGGATGAATTGAGAAAAATATATTTTTAGTTAATTTTATGGGTAATTGGCACAAAACGTCCATACCTTTCAAGTTTATTGTGAAAAATGTTCATACCTTTCATTTTTTGACATGTTTGCCCCTATTTCCACCTTTCGTTGCGCTAAACGTCATTTTTACCATGTTTTGACGTAAAATGACCAAAATACCCTTCTATTTAAACAAAACAAAAAAGAAAAGAAAAAAATTGCAACTATAAGTTCAAACT
Organism: Olea europaea var. sylvestris; assembly: GCF_002742605.1. Lineage (NCBI taxonomy): Eukaryota > Viridiplantae > Streptophyta > Magnoliopsida > Lamiales > Oleaceae > Olea > Olea europaea. Next base: position 25,786,426 of record NC_036249.1, on the reverse strand, counting down.
TTCCACATGTGCAAATCAGCCCAAAATTGAAACAAACACGTTTTCCACACCTCACCCCACATTAGGGATGTCAAACTAGCTCGATGGCTCGGGCGACTCATGACTGCCCGAGCCGGCCAGGCTCGTGGCTCGGATGGAGCGAGCCTAGGCTTGGGCCGAACCCCATTTTGGGGCATTGGCTCGAGCTCGAGCTGGCCCGTTGTGGCTCGACGAGCCACACGGGCCAAAATGGCCTGTGATAAGACCCGCCTGAATTCGAAGATCAAAGTTCAATATAAAAAAAAATAATACATATATTTACTCAAGTTGCCGTTATAGGCAGTTATAATATAGCTTCCTGTAACGGCAGCTAGCCCATTGTATTTTATACTATTTTTTTTTACTGTATTTCATAATTCAATTTACGAGGTTTTTTTTGCTACAAATATGGGGTAAATTTTTAAGTTTCAAATCAATTTGTTTTAATCGATTTTAACTTGCAGTATTATAGATTCAAGTTTCAACTGTAATTTTTTTGCTCTCAATCTCATATTCAATTTCTTTCACTCTCATACAGTCATACTTTAATATTCTATATTTTATACTATACTAGTTATAGATGGATTTTACTACTGATGAGTTTAATCAGTTTAAGGGTAGCTCGAGTACTCCATCCGGTTATGACAATGCATCTCGAAATGTTCCAATTGGTTTGGAGAATATTGATGAGGAAGAAGTAGTCGAGATTAAAAGGTTAAAAAAAGAATTCTCAGATTGTTGGTAACATATGACACGTAAAAAAGTTGATGTTCAAAATGGAGTGGATATTTGGAAAGCATGTTGCAATTACTGTGGCAAAGAACTTAGTTGGAAGCCCGATTCGAGCACAATACATTTGAATAGACACATATTAAGGAGTTGCAAAACGAAACTAGTCGATCTCGACTCGAAACAGACTGAACTAGTAATTGGCGGTTCTTGTTCTACTCTTTCCTCCTTTGTATATTCACAGGAAAGATTTCGTGAAGGAATGACTACATACGTGGCTCAGCAGAGACGCCGCTTACGATGATAGAATTAGTACACTTTACCCAGCTGGTGCAAAAATATTTTCAACCCAGGTATTCTTCTTATAGTAGAAATACTCTTCGTTCATATACTATAAAATTATATAACAAAAGAAAACAAGTTGTTATTGAAAGTTTAAAAACTTTTAATAGTGTTATATCATTTACATATGATTTATGGACCGATGTTAATAGAAAATGTTATATTGCTATTACAACTCATTATATTAATCACCTGTAGCATTTACATAAAAGAATTATTGCATTTAGATATGTAGAATATCCTTATAATGCCACGAGCGTATACATAATTTTAAAAGTTATCATACAGGAATATGGTATGCAAGATATGATTCGAAGTTTTACTTTTGATAATGCTAGTGTGAACAAAGGTGTTATTGAATGATTTATTAATGAACTTAACCCTTCATTTGGAACTTTATTTTTTCATCAATGTTATATTATCAATTTAATTGTAAAAGTTGGATTACAACATAAAAGTTCTCTTTTAAATAAAATTAGACAAGTAATAAATTTTATTACTGTATCACTGGTAAGAAAACAAGCATTTAACAGTTTGTGTGTAGAGTATGACTTACAGGAGAAATCATTTGCCATTGATGTAACACATAGATGTAATTCTACATATCTTATGTTACATTCGTGTAAAAATTACGATAAAGTGATTTCATTATATTATAATGGTAGGCATACATACGGACCCGAACATAATTTAGAAGATTGGGAATGGTTTCTTGCATTTCACGTGAAAAAAATTTTAAAATCTTTTTTTGATGCTACAAAGGAATGTAGTGGAGTTATTACCCTATATTTTCACTTGTTTTACAACATTTTTTCTACATTTCACAAACATTTCATAAATACAAGAATTTCCCCTTTTTTCTGACTTAGTTTGCTTTATGGAGTTAAGATTTCGTAAATAATGGGAAGAATTGCCCTCTTTATTTATTTTAGCTTCAGTAATGGACCATCGACTTAATTTGAATGTCACAATAGCCACCGTAAAGGAGATTTCAAATTTCATGAATGTGGAATTATCACATGTGAATATAGAATTTATGTTATCTAAAATGTATAATTATTATGTTGATAAAGAAGGCAAGTGTGGTTCTACTTCCCAAAATTCTTTTTCAAGAAATACTTCAACAAATTTAGATAATTTATGGAAAGTAATACAAGTGTTCCCTCGTTTAGTTCTAGTTCATCGATGTCTAGAGCGATAAATGTCGGTGATACAAATTTTGAAATTCCCTCCAAGTTAGCTAGGTATATGTGTGTGGACGTTTGTAGTGTGTTACCTGAAAAAGAATTACAGGAATTTAGTCTTCTAAATTGGTTGAGGTGTAATGAAAGATAGTATCTAATTGTATCAAAAATTAAATGTGATCTACTAACACTTCCGGTGTCTACGATAGAATCGGAGGTTGCATTTAGTTTAGGTGATCAAATTTTATCAGACGAACATTTAAGACTAAAAGAAGATATATTGGAGGCCTTAATATGCTTGAAGGATTAAGAATGTACAGAATTACATATTCAAGAACATGTTGACAGTATAGTGGCTGAAGAGTTGTAGCAAATCCAAGCATAGAATGTTGTAAGTTTTTAAAATAATTTATTTCAAAACAATATGTAATTTTTAAATTTATTTGTTTCAAGAAAAATTGTACACGAAATATTTTATTAGTGTACAATTTTAACTTCGCCTATGTCATGTAGCCGATCCCAAGCCTGAAAAAAGGAGGAGGGTTGTAAGTTGTAATTTTTATTTCATTTGTAATGCAATTTTATAAGTTGTAATTTTTATTTGATTTGTAACTCGTATAAATTATGCAATTTTAATTTTATTTATTTTTGAAAAATGTTAGATTCGTAATCTTATTAAAAAAAATCGAGTTGGGGCGGCTTAGCTCGATAAAGCCAGAGCCTAAAGTTCGAGCCTAGCCTTGTTTTTTCGATCGAGCTTTTGCTCGGCTTGGCTCGGGCTCGAAAAAAGCCTGTTTGAAAAAGCTTGAGTCGAGCCCGAGCCTTGAGTTTCGATTCGCGAGCCGGCTCAGCTCGTTGATATCCCTACCCCATACTCTCATTCCACCGTCGGTCAAAAATCCTAAATTGCTTCATTTGAATGGTAGAATTACAGCAATTGATTTACTACCTAGAGTCGTTACACTTTGAATTATATTTCAATTGGAGCAATTTGTTGATTGTAGATGTGGATGAATACCAATTGAAATGGGATCGAAGGGTTTTACGTTTTCTCCCTTTTTTGAATGAACTGCCATGTTCAGGCAAAATTGGGGAAGATCCATATGCTCATTGGATGTGCCATGAGGAATAGGTACTTGAGGTGGTGGTCTACAATCATGGGTCCCACCATCGGCACCAAAAATTTTGCTTGAAAACAGCGAAATGGCTGTATTCGAAGCTGTTATCTGTTTGGCTTGATTGCGTGAATTAAATGACATTTGAGGATCATGGACGTCTTGGTGTGTATATTTGATTGGAATGTTGGGATGACACGAGTCTTGTCGAAATTCGTGGTGATGCCCCTTATTTGCATTTGCGAGTTCGATATTTTGGCTTGTAATTTCTACCAAATCTGTTGGCATGGTAACTGGATGTTGGGCGGTATATGTAGACGAGAGTGATGGCTATCCGACGGTATAGAGATTCGATGGTTTCGACGGTGGTTGGCCGGAGTTTTTTGGTTTCAAAGTGGTGGTTAATTTAAGGTGGTTTAGTGACATTTTTTTAAATTTTGGGCCGATTTGCACATATGGAAAGTTTGGGCTTATAGTTACAATTTTTTCTTTTCTTTTCTTTTTTTTGTTTTGTTTAAATAGAAAGGTATTTTGGTCATTTTACATCAAAAATGGTAAAAATGACATTTAGCGCAAAGAAATGTGGAAATAGGGGCAAAAATGTCAAAAAATGAAAGGTATGGACATTTTTCTCAATAAACTTGAAATGTATGGACGTTTTATGCCAATTAACCTTAATTTTATAAATGTCTATTTAGGTAAATTTACATAAGATAAAAAATATAATATAATTATCTTTTTAAAAGAGGATGTATATATAAAAACTGTGAATGTAAATAGCAGTGCCAAAAAAAAATCTATGTGAAATTCTTCAGCGATCAACACATTGTTGGTTGTTAAAAACTTAACCTTCAACATCTAACAATTGGTTACTAGTTAATTTATGAAAAAGTATCATTCCAAGTGAAATCGTTCAAAAACCCTGTCATTGTTGGTTCATAACCTTGCCTTTAGTAACCAATGATTGTTTGTTAGCTAATTCTCTAAAAATATCACTAGCTAAAAAAAAAATTCCCGTAAAATCCTTCAACGGCCAAATAATTATTGGGTTCTAACATTTACGTTCAACAACCAATGATTAGCTGCTAGTTAATTCTTAAAAAAAAAATGTATTCTATGTGAAATCCTTCAGTGACCAACACATTATTTGTTGCTAAAAACTTACCTTTAGCAATCAGTCATTGGTTGTCAATTAATTCTTCAAAATTATCACTAGCTAAAATAATTTGATACGTACTCTTTCAATGACCAACACATTGATGGTTGCTAAATCTTATATGTTGTGACCAATGATTGGTTGTTAGTTAATTCTTCAAAAATTTCACCGACCAAACAAATTCTAATAATTTACCTTTAGCGACCAATGATTGGTTGCTAAAATCCAATTACATGTGAAAAAGTAGATTTTTGCCCAACAGGGGCTCCAACGACCACTGCATTCTTTGGTTGTTGAAACATATCAGGGACCATTTATTGATCGCTATATTATCTATTTCCACCAACAAAACAGCTTCATGTTGGTCGCTCAAGCCATGCAGAAAAAATGGGTCTTATTCCTATCAAGGGCTTCAGTATATCAGCGACAAGTAAATGCTCGCTACATTTGTATTTCGTGCAAAAAGATGTGGTGTTTTTCCTGCTTTACTCATTAGCCACTATACATTATTTGGTCAGTAATATTTGGAATTAGCAACCAATTGTTGTTCACAATAAGGTTTTTGTTCACAATAAGGAATAATAAAAATTATCCCATCTCAATTGACCAAAACAATTACCAGCCAATCACTACAAGAAAAAAAGGCCTTTTGCAACATGCAAAAGGCAACATTCACCAATTGCATGTTGCTAAAAGGGGTCTATCGCAACGTTCAGTAAGTGTATGTTGCTATTGGATGACTACATGGAGATTTCACAACGTTTTTTTAAGGGATGTTGCTAATACAACTTCTTACAACGTCCAAAATCCGTTGTCATTCAATTTCTTTTTACAACGTGCAAAGCGCATTGCATTTAGAGTTTTTGCAACGTGCATTGCGCATTGCCGTTATTCGATTTTAGCAACAGATAATGCGTGTTGCCATTTTGTTGTTTTAGCAACGCACGTTTGAACGTTGCCAAAAGTCAACGTACATTGCGCGTTGTACTTAGAGTTTTAGCAACATGCATCGTGTGTTGCTGTTATTAGTTTTAGCAATAGACAATGCACGTTGCCATTATATTTTTTAGCAACGCGCTCATGAACGTTGCAATTAACTTTTAGCAACGTACATTGCGCGTTGCCGTTAAACATTTTGGGCCCCACCCCAAAAGACCAAATTTTTTTTTTCTCTTATTCGCCGCCCAGCCTAGCCAAGAAGAAATGCCCAAGCCTTTAGCCCAACCCATGCCCAATAGCCATTACAACCCAAAGCCCTTCTCCCTACCCACTCTGAGAATTCCTTCAAACTGCCCTAGCTTCCCTTCGAACTCTCGCAGTCTCATCTTCCCACCCAAGGTGCCATCAATCGATTCTCGAAGTTTGGCTAGGGACGTGAAGGTCTCCCCTCATCCAGCTCTTTGGTTCTTCTACCCATAGCCGGAGCAGCAGCCTCAGCTGTAGTGCAAAGCAACCCAGCTCGCGTAAGTATTCCTTTACTTCAATTAAAAATCTACCCATTGCCCATTGGAACACACGCACACTGTTTGCTCGTCAAATAAAATCAATGGAAGTTAATTCAGTGCAAGATTTCTGTAATTACATGAGTCCCAAACTCTACATTTTTACTCGATTTGAGCTTCAGAAAACTTAATTAAAACTTAATTAAATTTATTTCCTTTTATTATTTCAATTTTCATAGTTTAACTTTTTTGTTGTAGTTAATTACTTATGCGTTTCGAAGAGGCTGCATTTCTGACGATTTTTGCAGATGATCGATAATCTTCTCCTCAATCCACTCCGCCTCTTCTTTGGATCTCAGGTACTCTCACGTTGAGAGTGTATGAAATATTTCTTAATCTATCATTTTGTCGTATAAATTCTGTGTATCTATTATGTTTTCTGTTGATTTAGTTTGCTAGTATATGGCTTGACTGCAATGAGATAGCAATTAGTAAGTGTTGTGGTGTAATTGAACTGTAATGAAATCATCAATAGTGCCCTTATAGATAATAAAATTAGGAAATTGAACTGGACTTGTGGTGTAATTGAACTGGCTGATGGTGGCACTCGATGTTTGCTAGTACGGGGATTTTTGTTGTCCAGTTCATATTATATGCAGTCTGTATTCGTAGTGTATATGTTCAAAAATATTTTCTATATGCTGCCTCATTTGTATATTTAGTAGTGTAAAAAATGTCCACTTAATTGAAGAAGTGATGAAGTGCGTAATCGCAAGGCAAAAATGTTCACTGTTGTTTCGGTAGTTTGCACCAATGTTCTCGATTTTGAGCCATTTGTTGACTTTGTCTTGCTTGAAAGAAGAGCTTAATTTACTTGTGATTCGATGCCCTTCAGTTTTTCCTACACAAAGAGGCATTGATACCAGTGAAGTTCAGAAATTCCTTAGTAAAGTTATCTCTTCATCGGAATTTACTTTTCATAATATAAACAATAATGTTTTCTGAATTTAAAATATAAAACTCAATAACCCTTGGGACATAAAGAAGGCAAGATCAATTGATTGATTCCTTATAACAAATCTCTCTGTATTACCTTTCAATAAACCCAAAGCATGTTGATCTATCAACCCTTAAGCCACAAAATCAAAACAATTGTACAAGTCCGTTGTCTGATGATATAACCGAGGTATCCTAATGGTATTCTATATCGATTATTTTACTGGTAAGCATAGATAAATTCATTAAGCATGTATTGAAAGACGAATATCACTGATAGGAAACATGGCCCATGTTGATAGAACTCATTATTAACTGATACTAAATCTGTAAGATAAGTAAGCAAAGTAAAATATCAACAACCAAAAATCATTGAAAATAAATAAAATTAAACCTTATCCCATTCCAAATGCTGACACAATAAATTCTATAAAACTTCTTTCTTACCTTAATTGTACTTTATAAATAGTTTCATTTTCATTATTCAATAAATTTTTATTTTTTAGCTTTGAATTTGTATTTGTATTTGTGTTGTTCAGTGTTTGACAGAATAATAATGGACAAAGCATAATTGCAAGTATCAAGGTTATTGCCTGAAATACGATTTCGTGAATCTACTTACAAAATTTAAACAATTTATAGTGTAAATGATCATAACATTTTACTTATGGGTTTTCAGAACAATATAGAGATGGGGCACGGAATTTTGTTGAACTAGCTCGTGAAAATCTATGTTCAGAAATGATAGGATGCCCTTGTGTTAAGTGTAGGAATCTAAAGATCATCATTACGAAACAGTGTATGAACATTTAGTTATTAAGGGAATGGATCCTATGTACACATTGTTAATGTTGTGTGTATTTGAGTTTTCTAGCATTTTATTAATTAATGTACCTAACCTCTATATTCTTTCCTTATTGCAGTTATATGGAGTCGATCTGAGTTAAGAGAGTTTGAAGTTGAGTTCTCTTATGCATGTGCCTTCTTGGACCTCATTTATGTAAGCAGCTTGCTTTGGGATATCTTGTCAAGAAGTTTTGGTTAAATTGATTGTGTACATTGTGATGGGAATCTTTGCCTTATGGACAATGCTTTAGCTTTCCTATTGTAATTCTTGTAGTTGACTCATTCTGTATATTTTTGACATATTTGTTTTTGCTGGTTTTTGGGCTCTCATTTCTGTATTGGAGTCTTTATTGTGTTTTGAAGAAGTAATTGTACATGTTTTATGTTTATTGTGTATGGATGAAATATTGGTGGTATTGGTGGCTTTTGAGATTTTTGGTTTAAATGTTTTTATGAGATTTTTGTTGATTTTCAGGTTGGTTTAGTCCATATTTTAGAGGAAATTCTATCAAAATTTTTATAAAAATATGTCACAGTAAAGTAAGTCAGGGTTGTTTTGATGGTGGGTACGACATTTAGTTGGTATTTGCCATTGGCGCACGACACGTGTTGGGTTCTTTAGGGTGATTCGGGACGAGTCGTGTCAATTGGTATCACTACTATTAGGGAAGTATGAACATGCGTAAAAAGGGAGAAAAATGGGGAAAAAAAAGAATTAAAGAAACGACAACGCGCGGTGAACGTTGCGAAAAATCTTAAGACAACGCGCAATGCACGTTGCGAAAAACCTAAGACAACGCGCAATGCACGTTGTGAAAGCCTTTCACTCTATGACAACACCAAAGCCTGGAACATACGCTCGAACGCTGCAAATGGTCAATGGCAACATTTTTCGACCGTTGCAAACGGCAATTTTTGATGTAGTGAATGTTGGTAGGTGAAAGTCTATTATTGCAACAAAATTTTTTTGGTCACCAGATCTTTGTTCGGTGGAGCTCAATTTTTTTTGCAGTGTAGAACCTTAAGAGCCTGCATGTTTAGAGAACATGCTCTCGACCACATAATATTTATTAAAGGACTTTACAAAATATATTAATCAAAGGATGAGTTTCATTCACAGCAATATAATTTACCCTAGTGCAAATCATGTACCTATATTTAAATTTTGTTCAATTGGATAACTACAATTTAATTTAAATTTTTATCTGGTAGCTCCGTCGAATTCTGTTACTTTGAATTGTGGAAAATAATGACATGACACTCAACAAAGATGGTTATAATTTATTTCACTAAAGTTGTACCTATTTCATGTAAAACATTAACAACCAAGTGTGATGATAGTCATTTGTTGACTACCACATTATTGATTTTCATTAGTGCGTTTGGACAGAATTACCTTAAAATTGAAATCAAATTATAATTTAGTTACCCAATAAAAATAAATAAGTGTAGTTTCCAATTGAAATAAAATTAAAATGTAATTACTTGATTGAACAAAAATGAAGAAAAATTATATGATTGACACTAAAATTGATGATTGCGAATCAATTAAATATTGATTAGAAATCATGAAATACAAGTAAGGACATTTTCATTCAAAAATAAGCCCATCTCCACCATAGTATTACATTATATTATCTCAATATAATTAGCATTTAAACTTTTAAATATATGCATACAAAAATATACACACATTGATCATGTTTTAGTTTCTTGCGAGGACACCGAATTATCAAGAAGTTAAGCGCCCACGTAGTTTTTTAATGTGTTGTTATATGCAATTGATATTTTTATGTATTTTTGCAATTAATATTTTTATGTATTTTTTAATCCAAATAGCAATAGAAAATATAATTCCTGATAAACTTATAAAATTTTTAATAACGTGCAAGCACCTTTGACTATGACTAGCGTACACAAAAGGGAAGCATAAAGCGATATAGGCATGGAGTTTTGTCCACTGTCTTCAAAAAGATAAAGATGGATCTGCGTAGACACCGGCAAGGACATGCTGTAGAGAGGTAGTGGCACGATATAAGGAGGCGGTGGATGATGGCTAGAGGCAGTGGTTTTGGAGAAGTGGTGGGAGGGGAGTTGGTTGCAAATTTTTGTTTTACTTGTTTGATTTTATCGATTTTTCATTGTGTCAGAATTCAAATTTAATCATATGTTTTATAATATCCACAAATTTTATCAACCTTTATCAAAGGATCATAAAACATTAGTTAGAAGCTTTGTAACAAAACCCCTTAATTTTATTTTTTTATCCTTCGTATTTCTTATTTTAATTTAAAAAATATTTGAAAAATGGTATATTGATCATTTTAAAATTTGTCAAACTAACAGTTTTCTTAATAAAAAGTCCAGACTTTCATGCTTTTTAAAAATTATTAAGGCCCTGTTTCAGCTACATTATTTATTTATTAAAATGAAAAATATGACAATTATCTATTACATCAAGTTATTATATTCGACTTTTTATTTTTTGTGTGAAATTTATAACGACTATATTTTCATTCTCATTTTTACAATAATGTGGCTCAAACGGGGCTAAAGATTCATAGTGCTGGAAATTGAAGGTTTAGGATTTCATCGTTGTAAGGTTTATATTAGTCGGAACACTCAATATTGTTTACCCAGGTAGAGAATATGGCTATAATTGATAGTTCCCCACTGGCAAACTAACAAGTAGCTCTATAATTGTTAAGAGTTTGCTAATATTAAAGTTACTTATCATTACCTACTCCTAATCTACTATTACAAATGACGTTTGACAAAGAACATAGAAATAAAAAGGTACAGAAAGATCTAGAGAGAAAGTGCTTCGATATACAGAACTAGTAGTACTGTTGCATGGATGGATCATCAAAAGGCACATTTTCGTCACCTTGGATTTGGAAGCAAGAGTTTGGTAACCCTAATTGAGGCATTGCCTCATCTTGAACCCCCATATCATAATTTTGCATGTAAATATCTGTTAGATGAGTGAAAAATGAATTATATTGGGGAAGATCATAAGCAGAATCATGATCATTGTCCTTTTCAAAGTCTATCATTGTCTGGTGAAGCCATATTTGAGTCTTGAGAAACTTCACATAGTGAATCGCCTCCTCCAACATGGACGCTGTGTCCATTTTTGCTCCGCCGGGGATCAGGCTCTGCAAAATCTTGAAACGGTCTCTTATCCTGTGCCTCCTTTGCCGCGCCGCCACGCTTTGTGGGTCAGTCGAGAGTTTCACGGCAGCCACTGCCTTTGCTTTCTTTGCTGCACCCACATTCTTCTTCTCCCTTCCATTACTTGCCATTAGTGTGGTTTCACAAGAACGTGAGTTAGAAAAGGGAGCGAAATCCATTGTTCAGTGACCACACAAGTCGAGAAAAAGACAGTTATATATAGAAGGAAATATGATGTTTGGTAGGTAAAAATTAATGAAGGAAATAACGTCAGCCAATATCTTTGGCTAAGGATACGGGTGTTTTAACCTAGATAGTTCTTAGGTGGCTATTATTAGCATAAGGCAACGATAGAGGTACTTGCCATTAGTGTGGTTTCACAAGAACGTGAGTTAGAAAAGGGAGCGAAATCCATTGTTCAGTGACCACACAAGTCGAGAAAAAGACAGTTATATATAGAAGGAAATATGATGTTTGGTAGGTAAAAATTAATGAAGGAAATAACGTCAGCCAATATCTTTGGCTAAGGATACGGGTGTTTTAACCTAGATAGTTCTTAGGTGGCTATTATTAGCATAAGGCAACGATAGAGTTTTAGCTAGTGTTTGGAAGAAAAGGAGGTTGCCTTCTTTTCTTTGAACATACAGCTTGACAGGACATTGTGTGGCATTCTGTCATTGGGCATTTTTTGTCCAGAAAATCTAGTATCAACATTGGTTACAATCTGACACTTGTACAAAGTGACAGCAAAAGTCCTTTTCTTCGCATTGCTTTGACAATCCTATATAATTTTGAGAGGTCGCTCGCGTCATTGGCACGACAACACTGCATTTGACACTTGTACACAGTAATAGCAAAAATCCTTTTCTTTGCATTGCTTTGGCAGTTATATATAAGCTCCGTTTGGTAGCACGTAAATAAAAATTTTTTCCTTATTTCTCAACCACACATTTCTCATCAATTTACTATTCTAAAATACATTTTTACATAAAAATACCTATCAAACACCCCCATAATTCTGATGGGCCACAAATATGCTGCATCAAATTCAGCTTTGTTCAAATTCATTTGTGATATGTTTTTGTAAGCTGGTTTGGGGTTTTTGGGAGCGTTCAACTGTGTTGATGATCAATACATCCAATTCACATTCAATTATGGTCCGAGGACACCTGTGACCTGCCCTTTTTCACTCATATATAAACTTTTAAATGTTATTTAGCTCATGTTTGACAATCATTATTTCAAAATTCTTCATTCTATATACTCATTTTCAACAACACATCACACTATAAAATATTATATGATTGGTGTTTAAAAGTGTTTCAAAAATATATCATTTACGTGACATTTTACATTCATTTTTGTACAAGTTTACTAATTTTAGTCTCTAATTTCAATTCTCTTGCCATAAATTCAATTTACGTAAATACATGGTTAAAAATGCAATTAATCGAAATACGTATTTACATACGTGTCGGCATGAGTATTATACTTTTAAAAGAGTATTTATTTGATGTATTTCACATTTATTTCCAATGTAGAACAAGTGGAGAAAAAACATGTTGAAAAGTCAAGAATGATTAAATGTCTCAAGTAAGAAACACCTGTCTCGATAAATGGTCATAACTTGAGCTGTAATTATTGAATCAAGGTGATTCAAGTTGGGTTGAAAAGATAAGATATGTGTATCTACAATTTTCATGTTTACTAAGAAGTCAAATTTGCATCATAATGTAGTCAAAATTATTGTACAAAGTCCAGCTTGTTACCTGTCGGATACAGTTTTTCTACCTGTGAAACAGCACTTATTGTTTTGGTAATATCTGGAGTTGTATAGATCCATTGGACCTGAAATTTACACCAATGGAAATATAACTCAAGTGGCAAGAACTTATCTGTTAATCAAAAGTCCAAATTCACTGTTCACTTGGACTGAAACAAGTTGCATTGTTCATTTACATTTTGGATGTTTCTTTGTCTATAAAAGGGGACCTTGGCGCTAATATTTTTAGGGCATCAATTCCTCTTCATCATATTTTAGTTTCCTTCATTTTCTTTGTAATATTGCATTATGTATTTCTAAACCTTCAGTTAGAGCTAGGGGTGAAACCTTGATAAATGTTTAGCATTATCTTTAACCTTTCACTTTGTTCTTCAATATTCATCTTCTTACTTGATTAAAGTATATATTTTATAAATGGTTTTGGTTCGTTAAAGACTTTGATTTAGCCCCCATTTGGCCCCTATTAAAACTCTTCAATTTAATTTACTTTTTTCTCTATCATATTTCAACCACACAATCTTTAATAAAATAATATTACACGCAAATAAAAAACTTTTAATTATTTTACAACCATCTATTTTTTTTTAAAAACACTATTCCCCCATTATAAATTCAAATAATGGGGGGCCAAACGGGGGCTTATTGTTGACAATTTTGGCACAATAAATACTAGATAATCTCTACATACCAACAACTTATTTTGATATGTTCTCTCAAACAATTATCAAGAACTATCTTTTAGTATATTTGTAATCAATGTTCTATCTTCCATATGAGATCACTCTTTGGTTGATTTTCATGAGTTAAATAAAAAATCAAGAGTAATTTCTACTTATTTATCCGAAGTGAATCCCTAACGCTCTAGTGTTCTTTTTCATCGTATTTCCACCAACTATTCATTACTCATAGATTAGTTTATTTCCTTCAATTTCTTTATGATTCGACCTCGGACTTCTGAGTTTACTATTCGAGACAACCTGCACTTGGGTTTATAACCTTAAAGTTGTAGTATTATACATGTAAATCCAAAATTTTTATCAACTTTTAACTACACATTCTCAAAAACATTTTTATTCAAAACTTTATTTTTGCCAAATAAGACCATCAAACAGGGGTTTATTGTCATTCATTCAAAATTATAAATGACAGCCATAGCATCAAGCCCTCATTTGTCTTCCTGTAACATATATATATATATATATATATATATATATATATATATATATATGTGACCCATGAAATAAATTGTGACCTATGATTTTTTAAATTTGTGACTTCGAAATATTTTGTGACCAATTAATTTGATAATATATGACCAATGAATAAGTTTTGATCTACAGTTATGTATCTGTGATTATTAATTGTATAATTGTAATCTTATTATATTTAATTAATAAATGAATACCTGATTTTTGCATTTTTAAACTTAAGGCCTGAAAATTGATTTGGTGATACTTAATACCCGATTTATGATTTTTTTTTCCCTTTAGATTTGCCAATTGATTTCCGGCCCTGTTTGTTTTAACTAAAAAAAATCAAAATTTGAGTAGATTTTAATAAAAATTAATGAAGGGTATGATTGAAAATTGGACAAAAATTTTGAATTCCATAAAATATTGTTAAAACTAAGTTTTAGAAAATGGGGCCAAACAAGCTTCATAAATAATCTTTATATCATTACATTCAATGTAATTTATAACTAGTAAAATTCAGGCGGCCCGGTCAAAGTCACCTAATCAATGGTCTAAACCTCAAAATTTTAGGAGTTTTGAAAAAAAAAAAAAAAAAAGGAAAAAAAACCACTTTGGCTTTCTTAATAATTCATTATACCATAATTTTTTTGGTTGGCTCTAACTTATTAGGTTGAGCTTATTCAAAATAACCTTTTTCTCCAACCTAATATTTATGATTAATAACGAGTTACCAAACGAGATCAATATTGCTATTAATTTGGTCGAGTATGAAAACTAATATTAACCATTAAGTGGTTTATTTTAATGAGTTATAATTCAGATTTAGTTTATCAACCACACCTCTTAGAATCGTCCGCTGAGAAGATATCAAGAAAATCAGATAACTAGAAATCGAGAACTGTAATATGAACTAAAATCAAGAACTTATGTGGAAAATTCCAAAATCGGAAAAAAAAAAATTCACATAAGTTCTAATATTTTAAAAAATAAAGTTACTTTTTTAAGCTAAGAAAAAAATAAAAAAAAAATCTCGTTTTTCTGTTTATAGTATGCAGTATAATTCACGAAATCTGTCTAGAACTAGGTGTTTAGATTTTATTTTGTTATTTTACCGGGTGTATCTAGCTGTTCGTTTGCAAGATGCAACAAAGCAGCTGCAAGCAAGAGCACGTGCGGTTCGCAGATTTTTCGTGGAGGGTTGGTGGATAGAACGCTAATTATTGTAAATTTTTTCAACAAACATTTGTCTTTTTCTCAAGTGTCTCCTCATTTGTCATCCCACATCAGTCAAAAATTTCTTTTTTTTTTTTTTTTTTGTCCTTTTTGCAGTTGCTGATGGTGATAATACAGCACATTGCATGTCTGTTTTAACATAGATTAATTATGAAATTAGTTCAATTGATTAGACTGTTTAAGAAAAACATATGAAAGCAAGACAAAGGTACCATGACAGCTAAACAGTTGTATGGCATACAAGGGTAAACTTTTTGATCAACAATCAGTTTCTAAGAACCTGTTTGGACCATTTTTATTGAAGAATGAATGTTGAAATAGTAAATTAATGAAAAATGTGTGGTAAAAAAATAAAAAAAAATGAATTTCGTTTATATTATTTTGTTGAAAAATGTATGATTGAAAAGAGAAGAGGGAAAAATATATATATATTTTTAAAAAAAAGGGCTAATAGAGTTTGTTTGGTACTTTGTTTGCCATTAAGAGCTTGTTTGGGATTATTTTTTTCCCCCAAAAAAATAATTTTTTAATCGTTATTTTACTATTACAGTCGTTATATTTGACTTCTTTTCTCACAGGTGGACTCCACTTTTCTCCTAATAGTTAAAAAAATTAATTCTCAAAATCACTTCCAAACAGGTTTTAAGTTTGAAACACTTTTCAAGTGGACTTAGAAACGTGACATTCCATATAGCTGTCTAGAGAGACAAATTGTGTCGAATCAAGCTCTACAAAATTGTTACTTATATGGGTTTCTTTTAATAAAATTAACCAAAAACAACTTATAATAATTATAACAACCATTAAGTATCTAGCCATTTCATGTTAATAGTTAATAGATGAAAAAATTTATATTTTTCCTAATTTAATGAACGTATTTCCAAAAGGTTGTATGCAGTAAAGCATCTAGACGAGATGTGTATTAAGCCTTTTGAAAGTTAATCCAACAAGACATATTTCGTAGTTCTCCAAAAAAAAAAAAAAAAAAAAAAAAAAAAAAAAAAAAAAAAAAAAAAATATTTTTTTTTTTGG
>NC_036249.1:25749962-25768964 GCF_002742605.1 Olea europaea var. sylvestris | reverse complement strand
TAGTAGTTTTTAATAAAAAACTAGGTGGGAAAAAAAAATGCTTGGTTAAAAATAAATAAAAAAAAAAACCAAAAAAAATGAATTTTGAAAAATGGATGCCGAACTATGGGCTAAGATTCTAATGGACATCCCCTTTAGTGGCGAAGTTGAATTGAGAAGGGAGCTCTTGAGTCTTGAATTCTAAAGATCTAGTTTGTAGTGAGTACTAATGAATCTTGCCCGTTTTATTAGACTAGGTAGCGTTGTGACCTTTGAGACTTCTATTAGATTACATGTCTCTCATGTCAAAGCTCGTATGATTAATCAGGTTGATCCTTATTCTTATGGGACACATTTAACCAAACGACGAGTCATGTCCTTATTTTTAAGTTATAAATGTATTTGGGTTTATAAAGCCCCTACCATGATCCACGTGTTCATGTAAAAGTTAGCTACTTTCCCATGTTCTCAAGGGAGAGTTTATAGTGGTTCAATTTATTAACTTCATATAACATCTTTAAGAGGCTTTTATGTATAAAGAATATTTTATATAATTGAAAAGTAAAATTTTTTATACACTCCACCAATGCTCTCTGTTGACCCCATTTTCCACAATAGTCATGTGGATAACAGATGTCGACCCTGTTCACTTCCACAGAGTGCTTGAGAGGCCAACGTTAAAAGAATTGTGGACCATCACGTCCATTTACCACTTATACATGAAATTCTCAATAGAAAATGGCAACGCCATGATTAGATGTGATCAATGAAGTACAAGGGAATGCTATTCAAACTCCCTTAAAAAGGCCGAACCAAAGGACGCTAATATAATTTTAATGGACATTGATGAAGACAACGATCCGGAATAAGAGAATGACATCCAAATGATATATGCCTCTGAAGAACATGCTATTTTTTCTAAGTATAATCAACCACCAAAGAAGGGAGAGCCATTGAAGAAATGGCTAATTTTGATGAGCTCCTGGATCCTCGTATAATTGATTGCAAACTACAGATAGCTCCAATTAAGAAATTGGAGAGCTTTACAATTGACTCTTGGGATCTTTTCAAATCCTTACAGATCGAAAAAACTTGCCAACAACAGTCAATGAAAAATTAAAATGCTTCTTGCGTGTCAAATTAGATGTCTTTGTATGGAAACATGAGGACATGGTTGACATCAATCTAAAGGTTAGTTGCCACAGTTTGAAGATTGATCCGAATGCTAAATCTCATCGGTAGAAAAATGAGGGCCCTTAATCCAGAAAGATGTGAGGCCTTGAAAGTGAGTAAAAAGTTGATTTATAATTACTTTATTCGAGAATCAACTTACTCGAAATGGGTATCAAATCCCGTCCTCGTAAAGAAGCACAATGGAAAGTGGATGGTGTGCGTGTACTTCTCCAATCTTAATCAATGTTGCTCCAAGGATACTTCCACGAGTAGACCAACTTGTTGATTCTACTACTAGGCATGAACTGTTGAGTTTCATGGATGCATATTCAAACTACAATTAGATCCAAATGCATCCAGCAGACGAAGTTCATACGTCTTTCAAAACGGACAAAGGTATCTTATTGCTATAAAGTAATGCCTTTTGGATTGAAAAAAAAGCAAGCGCCACGTATCAAAGATTGGTCAATAGAATGTTTGCAGACTTCATTGGAAAGACTATGGAGGTGTATGTAGATGACATATTGGTAAAAAGCATGAAAATAGAGGATCACGTTAAGCACCTCGACGAACCTTTCAAAATACTTTGAAGGCATAGAATGAGGCCGAATCCCTTCAAATGTGCTTTCAGAGTTGTCTCAAGAAATTTTCTGGGCTACATGTTAAATCAAAGAGACATTGAGGCCAACCCTGGGAAGATAAAATCTTTAATCGAAATGAGGTCACCCTAGAAGCCCAAGGAAGTGTAGAGCCTAATTGGACGCATAGCAGCCTTGAGTCACTTCGTCTCAAAGGCAACAGACAAATATCTTCCATTCTTTAAAGTTTTGAAAGGGAGAAACAAGATCCATTGGACAGAGGAATGTGATGTAGCCTGACAAGCGTTGAAGAAGTACTTGGAAAATACTCCTCTCTTCTCCAAACCCAAAGTTGAAGAACCTCTGCAACTATACCTGGCAGTAACCATCGAGGTTATCGGTTCAGTGCTTATAATGGAAGAAAATGGTCACCAATTGTCAGTGTATTATGTGTGTAAAGGATTCTTTGCTGCAGAGACCTGCTATCCATACATGGAGAATGTAGCTCTCTCTCTTTCTTTTGTAACAGCACCGTCTTCAATTTCAATTAAGTGGCTACCCTTTGCAGGAGTTTGAGGCTTTTCATCCACCTCTTCTAAAAATTTAGATCTTAACTTAGATGTTGAACGTCTGGTTCGCTTCAATCCACTCCACCACTTCATTATAAGCATAACTCTGCGACTACTTAGCAAAACTTTGGTCTGCCTCTGTTAGGTGGAAATTGACATTGTAACGCTTCTCAACATTACTTCCAGTAGATTGAGCTTCTCTCCTCGCCATCTCTACCTCTTCTGTCAAGCTAAAAACTCTTAGGCTCAACTCT
The DNA here is from genome assembly GCF_002742605.1 of Olea europaea var. sylvestris. Taxonomy (NCBI): domain Eukaryota; kingdom Viridiplantae; phylum Streptophyta; class Magnoliopsida; order Lamiales; family Oleaceae; genus Olea; species Olea europaea. Next base: position 25,766,411 of record NC_036249.1, on the reverse strand, counting down.
CCCACCTACTGCTTTAGTGCAACATTTTCTTTATTGGCCTTCTCTAAGGCCTTAACAGCTAGTTTTGGTAAGTATTAGAAGTCTCGACTTGCTTCCTCATGTAGGTCACCTGACTTTGGGACAAGTGGACCTCCTTTATTAAATTTTCATTTTCTACTAAAGCATAAGCGAGCTTCACAGCCTCTTCAGTTTGTTGTTACTTCACGGTTGCACTTCAACCTTTGCCTTCTCAGCTATCTCCTTGGCCCTGGAAGTTCTACTTGTAAAATCCTTATTTTTATTTTGAAGGTTTTTTAAAGAGGACTTCTACCTCTATGGAAACACCAAAAGCTCTCCTAGTTTGGCTCACCATGGTGGTAAATACGTCTACCGAGTCACTGGATTCGACGAAAGTCTGCCACTTATCCATGCAGAATTTGTGAAAAGTGGAGGTTGCAGTTTGAACCTCTAGAAGAAGCATGGACTTGACCTTCCAGAGCCAGCTTGTCACTCTGCTGCGAAACAAAGAGCTTGGAGTGAGGAATAACGTCAGAAACTATCAACCGAGTCGAAGTCCTTGCTTTTTTGAAGAATCTTGCCTTAGGGGCTCCATGACAGTTGGCCTCTTCTATCCCTCATGGTCGTAGCTATAGAAGCTACCATCAATTTTTCCCGAGCTGGGACTTCAGAAGGAGGTTTTGGGCTGGCCATCGACCCATCCTCTCCAGTAGTAGAAAACTTGTGTTTCTTTTTAGGAACCTCATCTACCTTATTTTTCCCTTTATCCTTAAAGGGAGGTTGCCCGTCTCCTTCTTGACCAACAGCCTCTTTGCTAATCTTCTCAGTTGTTTCGCTGCAACACATGAGGACTTCAATCACTTTGTCTCAACAGTGGAGGTCACAAAAAGTATGTGATGCCTTCTCTTCTCAAAATTTTGTGTAAAGGAAAAAAAAGGTCAGAAATTGTACAACCAACAAAAGGAAAATCCCAATTGAAGAGCAAATTTACCTCTTTGGGCCGTTAAGCTAAATTCTTCGAAGAAGTACCTGGAGTTGATCAAATAGTCAAACTCTCTCAGGGATAATTGATGAAAGTAGATGTCCTCTACTATACTCTACTCAGCTTCAGACAGCTCAAAGCGATCAACTGACCCTACAAAACATGGAAGCGATTGAGAATCAGAATTAAATCAACTACCCAGTCAAAATCCATTAAAGGTACAACACCATGAGCTTCTAAGTATGAAGTTGGAACTGCCATGTAGGAATATTGTCTCCCTCACATACCTGCCACTTCTCCTTCATCCAAAACCACGTCTCTTTTGACCCTTTGATGGAGGAGATAGTGTGATCTCCATGGAAAAATAGCACCATCCCTTGGAATCCCCTTTCCCCAAAACCCTCGGTTGGAAAATGGTTTGAAAAACATGAATGGGCATGTCCTCTCCAAAGGAGGTATTTTTCCATTGAAAGTAGGTCTCCACTAATTGGGCCCAAGTATTGAGGAAGAGTTGGGTGGGAGCCAACCCGTACAACCTAAGTACGGCTCTAAAGAAGGGATGGAGAGGCAGACAAAATCCCGCCTTTAAAAGAAACTCATTGATGGCGATGTAACCTTACCTAGGAAAATAGGCTTGCTCATCAGGAGAATGGGCTAGAAGTTCGATGTTATAAGGGATAGAGTATTTTTCCTTAAAGTTTATTAGGTGGGATGCATTTACAACGGAAACTTTGGCAGCCCCCTACCTACCTCCTAACCTATCCTACCCTTTCTTGGAGATAAAACACTTTGGCCAGCTCTAATGCCTTGGAAAAGGTTAGATGTATAGGTTATGGTAACCCCCATCTCAAAGGCTACCTAGCCAATGTCTAAATTCTCCTAGAAGGTGAAGAAGCCATTAGACCAACCGTAAAAAATTTAAAATACTTATGAGATTAAACATAAATTACCGAAGAATGGTAACTAGAAATAGTGAAAAAAATTTGAAGGAAAGAGTAAAGAAATATGAGCAAAAAAGAGTTTGGGTTCCCTGATTCGAAAAGGGCAAAAGTAATTTTTGCCCCAAGTTATCACCTTTTATAGGAAGAGGCACTTAATCCCAACCATTCATTTAAAATTTAATCTGAGCCACCTCCATGTCTGTCGTTTCGCCTCTATGGCCTAGATCAGAGCGTTTGAATCACTCACTCCAACACGTCTAAACTATGTAAAACACTCCCACGACAACCATCATTTCTCATTAAATGCGGTGACATTTGCAAGTGTAGGAAACTGAAACTACTTCAGCTATATTTTCTAGAAAATGCAAAAGACAACAAATCATTTGGGCACAATAATTAAGGTCCTAAATACTTCAACTAGCATGCCTCCTCAGAATTATTGCCCCACAGCTTCGGTTAATTGATGAAGCAAATCGCTTCGACCTTCACATGAAGAACTTCCGCATGGCTTCAAAAATATACTAGCAGTCACACAACCTTGGTCAAATGGAATTGAGGTCTGATTCAACTTCGACAAACAGAAGCTCCCAAACTCAACTTTGTAAAACTACCTCGATAAGTCCTATGAACATTTCATTATAATTACACCTTCAAATTTTTATTCTCATATAAATATTCACAATTAGACTTGGATGACTATTTTGGATGGTTTAAATAATGATCCCAATAAAAGTTTTCATTTCTAAAATAAAAAGTCCTATTGCACTACATTAAATGATCTATATAAACTTGGAGACTATTGTTACGCCTAGTATCCGAAGTTTCTAGTTGAAGCCACGTCAAAGCTATATGGAGGCATTACGTACAGACATCTTACAGTCAACAAGGTCAAAATAATAAAATGAAAAAGCTTATCTCTGTGGTTGAAGCACTATCTCCATCTGAAGTTCTTTGTCAAAGCACTCTTTCTTCTGGCCGAACCTCTGTCCATCCGAAGCCCACTCTTTAAGTCGAAGTTGTTGCTACCTTTAAGTGGATTTTCCGAGTATCTATAGGAGTGATTGATATAACGTTTATATTAATGAATGTCAGAGATGATGGCATAGGGTAGTGGGTGACTGGCGCATTGGTAATGTAATTAATGTATGACAGAGAGTGATGTGAGGCTCCAATTAACGGGATGAAACCATGTGATTCTGATCCAATGGCGACCGCATCTCCTTAGCTCTATAAATAACAGCTCTTGTGACATTTTAAAGGATTGAAAAATATATGCAAACTTCATAGACTTGAAATCATAATATTCTCATGCTTATTTTATTATTATATGCTTGAGTTTGGATTCCTTCTATTTTGGTGGAGTTGTTTATGATTGTTCGTTTGTTTGCAATCATTCCTGATCACATTATCAGTGCCTGAACGTTTTCGTCTCGCGTCATAGAGTATCTGTAGAAGCCCGAGAAATAAAATACAACTAGGCTATTATGTTGTGATGATCTAGCACCACGAGCCTATCTCATTCAAGAAACGAGTTGTGGAAGCTCAAACTATTTAAGATTTTGAAAGCCCAAGGCATAAATTAATTAAAAGTCCAATAATTTAAGAGATTAAGTTTAAATAAATTTGATTATAAAGATTTAATGAATAATTGAGTTGCCTCAATAGTCATCTACATGGCATTTCATATAGGCAACTCAGATTCGAATTACCATGTAGATGTTTTTATAAAAAAAAATTTATGAATTTTTTTAGGCTTAAAAACTCTTCAAATTCTTAGTTAAAGATCCAATTTAACAAACTTTATGATAATACAACTCCCCTCATTTAGTTTTTCATTAAAAAGAAAGGTTACAAGAAGTGGAATGTTACGTTTTCACTACATCCTTCTTTAAATCCGAATTTCATCTTATTTTCTCTCAAAAAATATATTTTATGTCAATTTAAGCTTAGGGAATAATAAGGGTGAGAAGAAGAAAGGCTTTCTACACATTTATTCTTTGATATCCAAGAAAATTCAAGGTAGGTTGAGGTGCAAGTGTTATTTTGTTTTCAAATTTGATTTTTCGTTAAAAGTTGAATGAAATGGTACCTCCGGGTACGGTGCTTTGGTATTACTATAGTTTGAATGATTATTCTTCAGCTCTACGTGTTATGATAATGCTATAGATATCGGATTTTGTCGAAAATCCATCTACGTGCGACGGTATGAATCCATGGTTCGAATTTTCTAATTTGATTACGAAATGCACCAATGATATCTATTGAGTTTCAAACTCATGGGTTAAATCCCTTCAAACTCGTGAACAAATGATGATGGTTGAAGATGCAATTTGACATGGAAAAGTCGGTGAATTAATAACTTTAAATTGATTATGAAATATTTGCATTTCCTATTAATTACTGTTCTATGGACATCGTATATGAAAATATTTCTACGAACATTTTCTTATGAATAGGTTATGATTAAAACTATATATATATGATTTAGAATTTACTTACGAAACACCGTCTTAAAAAAAAAAATGTAAACTAGTTAATGTTACTGTTTTCTTAGAAATTTCAGTTTTTGCTCAGATTTTAAAATTCATAACTAATTTGTTACTTCGAATTTTTGAACAAAACTAATGGTGTTTGATAGCCTCATAAGTTAGCCATTGAATAAATTTAGAATCATGCCAATCCGATGTTGATAAAATTTTATATGTCACTTTAAATAAACATAGTGTTGTTGTTTTCTGAAAATTCCAGTTTCTGCCATTGAACTTAAAAATTTGTAGCTCAATCGTTACTTGGGATTTTTTTGGATAAAACCAGTAGGATTTAATAGCCTCATGGATTATCTGCTAAATAAACTCAAAATCATGTCAATCCAATAGCTATAGAATTTTATATGCCACCTTAAGTATGTTGCGCTGGGTTACTTCCCAAATCGAGTCGCTTCAAGGTTTTGAAAAATATTTTAACATCTCATATGTCGCCGACGAAAGTTGAATTTTGGATATGTTACATTATGAGAAGTTTCCTACTTTCTTTTAAAATTTCGTGAAGTTTCGACCTAGATTACTATGTAAACGAGTTTACTTTAAAACTTATTGCGCAAAAATGAGAAGTCAAACAACAACATTTATTTTTAAATTCTTGCCTAGAATTTCAAGCAACAAAAATGTATTTATGCATGGATGTCACTTGAAGCCATAAGGAATTAGTTTCTTTTGTATTGAGTTATGTTGTCATTTATTGTCCTTTTAAAAAAATATTCTTAAATTAAATCTTTATAATTTCCTCTAAAAGTTTAACTATTTTTTTTAGTTTACGGCCTAAAATTACAATAAATCTAGTGACATTCCAATCTTTGCGGGTCGGGGCATTACAGCGTGGTATCAAAGCACGAGTTTAGTCGATTCTGTAGACTTAGCGTATTTTTTTTATAAAAATAATAATTAAAAGATGAGAAAGTGAAACATTTAAGGCATTCCATGGCATCTTGCATCCATCACCTCATCCGACGAACCCAAGTATGGAATAAAATATTATGTTTCGCTTTATTTTTCGAGCATGATTTATAAATCATTTAAGCTTGAATCTATGAAAATGCTAATGATATTTAGGATGAAATATGTTATGTAAATTATATTTTGTTTATATATATGAAGAAATGATGATTAGCTATTTTATTAAAACCCCAAAAGCATAATGTATAAGTTGATATCACTAACCGAGATAATACATAATTGGACACTTATGTAACAGATATGGTTAGAATTTATCAGACCGCTAGAAAGGTCATGGCTTGTAGAACAGCGTTGAACCGTAAGTCTATCATTCAATCCTATGAGAACTACGTGACTGACCCATCTCGTCCGCTTGTTGAACACATATATGACATTTACGAGAGATGTATGACGACGGTAGATGCAGGACTGGAGATCACGTATATCGAGGCTGTGAATAACCTCATACACTCACTTCCACCTCAATGGGAAAAATGTGAGAATCATGGTTAGGGATGAGATGCTAGAAGGTAACCCTTCAGAGCACCCCAAAGCAATTGAATTCGGTATATATTGTTAGATCTTTCTAGACAGGTGGAGTGAGAGTTTAGAACCTCAACCGGAGATAGTAATTGAGCCTGAGCCTGAGCCTGAGCCCGAGCTCGAGCCAGAACCTCAGTTTGAATCGAACCCAGAGGAAGATCCCGAATGGGAGCATGAGAATGACTTTCGGTTGAAATTAAAGAATGAACATGAGCATTAGCCACAGGTTGAGATGGACTTAGAGTCGGGGCCTGAGGTAGAAGACTCCTCCGAAGATGAAGCTCCACCGAAGAAGATTCGCAAGATTCATAGGGATTAGAAATTAGATTCATTTTCCTTGCATTATCTTTTCCTTAATGTTATGGAAGTAAAGGTCGTCGAACTATTGTATATCCTGATTTCAAGGAGTACTTTTAATAGTATAAAAAAATCAATTCTGGTTCGAGCTGAAAATATTTCCCTATTTTAATCCTGGTTTGGACAAAGAAGTTAATGTGAGATATTATATCTTATTTCTAGGGAAATGTCTCGTGCAAACCAGAACAATTTGATAAGGGATCTCCTACAAGCGGTTCAAGATCTTGGCAGGCTGAATCAGAACCTAACTCCACCTACACCGCTAGCTCCTATTACTCTCCCGACTCATGCATTGGTGGTTGAGTTATTTTGAAGGCATAAGACCCCTACCTTCGATAGAGCATCTGGTCCACTAGTAGTTGAGGAATGATTTCGCAAGCTAGAACGAATTTTTCGACTCATAGACTGCATCGACGCCCAAAAGGTTCAGTGTGCGGAGTTTATATTTATTGGTGATGCAAGTTACTAGTGGAATTCAATGTCTCGAACTAGAACCTCGGAGCAGCAATTGGCGTTAACTTGGGAACAATTTAAAGAGGAAGTGATGGACAAGTATTTCCCTCAGTCTCTAAGAGATTTCAAGGAAGGCGAATTCCTTCAGCTCAAACAGGGTAATATATCCCTGACTGATTAGGAATGAAAGTTCGATCAACTCTTAAGATATGCTCCACACTTGGTTGACACGGAAATTAAGAAGACTAGAAGGCTCAAGTAAGGGTTAAACCTAGACCTAAGCATGATTCTTATGTCACATCATTTCACATCATATCGTGAGATGTTGGAATGAGCACACGCTATTTTGTATTAGAAGGCTAATGCGGAGCAACACCGTCAATTGTACAACCAGCAAGATAGAGGGCATATTAGAAAGAGAAAGTGGAATGGTCAAGACAAAGGAAAGGGCAAATGGCAAAATAAGAAGGCTAAATCGGATCTAGTGCCAGCAAGGCCATAGTAGCTACAGTTGCGCCTTGTCTGAAGTGTGGTAAATCTCATCGTGGTGAATTCTTGTATGGAAAGAATGCCTGTTTTCGGTGCAGTAAGTCAGGACGTATTGCTAAGGATTGTCCTATATTCACTCAAAAGAAGGATGATAACAGTGATCAGAATAAAAAGGAAAAAGCACGAGTCTTTACACTGACTCAGAAGGATGCTGAGGAAAACTCAAATATGATAACTGATATTTTATTGATATTCAATACACCTACTTATGTACTATTTGATTCGAGAGCTACTTATTCTTTTGTATCAACGTCTTTCATTCCTAAATCTAGTATTACTTGTGAGAAGTCAGAAAGTACACTAGAAGTTAGCGTCCCCTCAGTTAGAACATTAAATACAGATCAGTTAGCTAGGTCGGTAAATCATGAAATCGAAGGAAAAACATTAGAAGCTAATTTGTATCTGATAGAGATGAAAAACTTCGATGTGATTTTGGGCATGGATTGGTTGGGATGTAATTATGCAACCATTCTTTGTAGAGAGAGAGAAGTGTCTTTTCAAAAATCAGGAGAAGAACAATTCTCTTTCCTCGAAATAAAGACCAAACCCCATCTCCAACTAGTATCGACCTTGCAAGCTGAGAAAATGATGAGAAAAGAAACGTACCAAGGGTTTCTAGTTAACATCTCAGGAGAAAAACAGACGACAATAAAGATTGAGGACGTATGAGTGGTACGAGAGTTTATAGATGTATTTTCAGAAGAACTACCTGGTACTCCACCAGATATACAAGTGGAGTTCATAATAGATCTGGTTCCCAGAGCGGCACCAGTATCTAAAGTTCCATACAGAATGGCTCTAAAGGAACTTCAGGAGTTAAAATTTCAATTACAAGAATTGTTGGATTATGGCTTTATTCGACCAAGTGTGTCTCCTTGGGGCGCACCAGTATTGTTCGTAAAGAAGAAAGTATTTTCCAAGATCGACTTACGATACCATTAGTTGAAGGTTAAGGCAAGTGATATACCCGAGATAGCTTTTCGAACTTGTTATGGACATTACGAGTTCACAATTATGTCGTTCGAGTTGACAAATGCTCCGACAGTGTTCATGGATTTAATGAATCGTGTATTTCATCAGTATTTGGATCAATTTATCATAGTCTTCATTGATGACATCTTGATATACTCCAAGATTAAAGATCAACATGAAGAGCATCTTAGAATGACGTTAGAAGCACTGCGTAAGGAAAGGTTATATGCCAAATTTAAAAAGTGTGAATTTTGGCTTGAACAAGTTGGATTCCTTGGTTACGTAGTTACTGCCCAAGGAATTGAGGTGGATCCAGTAAAAGTGGAAGTAGTAACTAATTGGAATACACCAACTAACGTGGGTGAAGTTCGAAGTTTTCTGGGATTGGCCAGGTACTATTGGAGATTTATAGAAGGATTTTCCAAATAGTTGGACCAATGACACAATTGACAAGGAAAGGAGTAAAGTTTCAATGGACAGATAAGTGTGAGCACAGCTTTCAGGAGCTAAAACGATGATTGATTTCAGCACCCGTGTTAGCTATACCCAAAGGTTTGGAAGGATTTGTTATATATAGTGATGCATCCAAACAATGTTTAGGATGTGTACTGATGCAGTACGGAAAATTGATTGCCTATGCATCAAGGCAATTGAAGCAACATGAACTGAGCTACCTGACGCATGACTTAGAACTTGCTGGAGTAGTGCATGCTTTAAAGATATGGCACCATTACTTATATGGAGGGAAATGAGACATTTACACAGATCATAAAAGTTTTAAATATTTCTTCACACAGAAGGTCTTGAATATGAGACAGAGACGATGGTTGGAATTTGTAAATGATTATGATTGTACTATCCATTACCATTCCGATAAGGCTAATGTTGTTGCCGATACGCTAAGTAGAAAGTCAGTGAGATGATTGGCGTCATTACCTACTACTCAGTTGGAGTTGATCAAGGACTTAGAGAATTTACGAATCGAAATGGTTACCACACCAGAGCAAGTCACCACCCGTTTAGCAACTTTGGTGGTTCGACCTATTCTTAGAGATCAGATCATGGAGGCACAAGGTAAGGACTCATTCTTGCAAAAGATCAAGAATGAGATTGGTACTGATAAGAGAAAGGACTTTAGAATAGCTTCGGATAGGGCTCTGATGTTTAAAGGAAGGATTTGTGTACCTAAGGATGAAGTTTTGAGAAAGGAGATATTGAAGGAGGCTCATATTACTCCATACACTGCACATCCTAACGGTACGAAAATGGATCGAGACCTACGAGATACATTTTGGTGGAGGAATATGAAAAGAAGTATAGGTCTATTTGTGGAAAAATGCATTGTGTGTCAACAAGTTAAAGCAGAACGTCAAAGACTGACAGGGTTGTTAAATCCATTGTATATACTAAAATGGAAGTGGGAGAATATCGCAATGCACTTTGTGGTAGGATTTTCGAGATCAGCAGGAGGGCACAATACTATATGGGTAATAGTGGACCGTCTAACGAAGTTCGCTCATTTTCTTTCAGTGAAAATGACATTCAGTCTAGATCAGTTAGCACGATTGTACATTAAAGAGATCGTACGATTGCATGATACCCCCGTATCCATTGTGTCTGAGAGAGATCCGAGATTTACATCTAAGTTTTGGAAGAGCTTGCAAGTGGCTAATGGAACGAAATTGAATTTCAATACGGCATATCACCCTCAGTCCGATGGTCAATCTGAAAGAACCATTCAAACTTTGGAAGATGTGTTAAGAGCCTGTATTTTGGATCTAGGAGGCAATTGGGAATCGTATTTACCTTTGGTGGAATTTGCATATAATAACAATTTCCAAATAACTATTGAAATAACACCGTATGAAGCTCTCTATGGTAGAAGATGTAGATCACCTGTTCATTGGGATGAAGTCGGAGAAAAGAGAGTTTTCGGACCAGAGATCATTGAAAGTACAGTCGAAGCCATTGATAAGATCTACACTAGGATAAAGACAGCGCAAGATAGACAAAAGAGTTATGCAGATATAAGACGAAAGGACTTGGAGTTTTAAGTTGGAGATAAAGTCTTATTAAAAGTGGCACCAATAAAGGGTGTACTTAGGTTTGGCAAGAAAGGAAAGCTACGATCTCGTTATATTGGACCTTTTGAAATACTTGATAGGGTCGGAAGTGTGACTTATTGATTAGCTTTGCTGTCGAACTGTCAGCAGTTCACAACGTATTTCACATATCGATGATCAAGAAGTATATGCATGATCCTGATCACGTGGTCAATTATCAACCCTAGATGTACGTAAAGATTTATCTTATGAGGAATTACCGATTAGAATACTGGATCGAAGGGTACATAAATTACGGAACAAGGAGATTCAACTGCTCAAAGTGCAATGGAATAATCATGGAGTCGAAGAAGCTACTTGGAAAGAAGAAGAAGAAGTTAAAGACATGTATTCGACACTCTTTGCCAATCCATAGGATAAATTTCGAAGACGAAATTTTGTTTAAGGTGTAAGGGATGTAGAAGCTAGAGAAATAAAATGAAATTAAGCTATTATGTTGTGATGATCTAGCACCACGAGCCTATCTCATTCAAGAAACGAGTTGTGGAAGCTCAAATCATTTAAGATTTTGAAAGCCCAAGCCATAAATTAATTAAAAGCCCAACAATTTAAGAGATTAAGTTTAAGTAAATTTGATTACAAAGATTTAATGAATAACTAGGTTGCCTCAATGGTCACCTACATGTTATTTCATATAGGCAACCCAGGTTCGAATCACCATGTAGATGTTTTTATAAAAAAAATTTATGAATTTTTTTTAGGCTTAAAAACTCTTCAAATTTTTAGTTAAAGATCCAATTTAACAAATTTTATGATAATATAACCCCCCTCCCCCCGGTTTAGTTTTTCATTAAAAAGAAAAGTTACAAGAAGTGGAAGGTCACTTTTTCACTACATCCTTCCTTAAATCCGAATTTTATCTTTTTCTCTCAAAAAAATATATTTTATGTCAATTTAAGCTAACTAAATAACAAGGGTGAGAAGAAGAAATGCTTTCTATACATTTGTTCTTTGATATTCAAGAAAATTCAAGATATGTTGAGGTGCAAGTGTTATTTCGTTTTCAAATTTGATTTTTCGTTAAAAGTTGAATGAAATGGTACCTCCGGGTATGGTGCTTCGGCACTACTATAGTTTGAATGATTATTCTCTAGCGCTATGTGTTATGATAATGCTATAGATATCGGATTTTGCCGAAAATCCATCTATGTGCGACGGTATGAATCCATGGTTCGAATTTTCTAATTTAATTACGAAATGCACCGATGATATTTATTGAGTTTCAAACTCATGCAGTAAATCCCTTCTTACAGGTCGATTTTGTTCTTTTGTTGGGGGTGCGGATGATGGTGGTTGAAGACGCAATTTGACATGGAAAAGTTGGTGAATTAACAACTTTAAATTGATTATAAAATATTTGTGTNTTATGAATAGGTTATGTTTAAAAATATATATATGTGATCTAGAATTTACTTACGAAACACTGTCTTCAAAAAAAAATGTCAACTAGTTAATGTTACTGTTTTCTTAGAAATTTCAATTTCTTCTTAGATTTTAAAAATTCATAACTAATTTGTTACTTCGAATTTTTGAACAAAGCAAATGGTGTTTATAGCATCATAAGTTAGCTACTGAATGAACTTAGAATCATGTCAATCCGATGTCGGTAAAATTTTATATGTCACTTTAAATACATAGTGTTGTCGTTTTCTGAAAATTCCAGTTTCTGCCATTGAACTTAAAAATTCGTAACTCAATCGTTACTTGGGTTTTTTTGGACAAAACCAATGGGATTTAATAGCCTCATGGATTAGCTACTAAATAAACTCAAAATCATGTCAATCCAATATCTATGAAATTTTATATGCCACCTTAAGTATGCTGCGCTGGGTTACTTCCCAAATCGAGTCGCTGCAAGGTTTTGAAAAATATTTTAACATCTCATATGTAGCTGATGAAAGCTGAATTTTGGATATGTTATATTATGAGAAGTTCCCTACTTTTTTTTAAAGTTTCGTGAAGTTTCGATCTAGATTACTATATAAACGAGTTTACTTTAAAACTTACTGCGCAAAAATATGAAGTCAAACAACATTTATTTTTAAATTCTTGCCTAAAATTTCATGCAACAAAAATGTATTTATGCGTGGATGTCACCTGAAGACATTAGGAATTAGTTTCTTTTTATTGAGTTATGTTGTCATTTATTGTCTTCTAAAAAAAAATCTTAAATTAAATCTTTATAATTTCCTCTAAAAGTTTAACTATTTTTTTTAGTTTACGGCCTAAAATTACAATAAATCTTGCGACGTTCCGATCCTTGTGGGTCAGGGCGTTACAGTATCTCCCACGTCCATAACCGCTGTGCATCTCCGATCGTATCTTCAGTCAAAATGTGTCGAAATTTGCTTGCGTGTACGTGAGTGGGCCCGACATCTATTATCCACGTGACCTTTATGGAAAATGTGGCCAGCACTCTCCATTTTTGGCTCTTTATTTTCTTTATTCCAAAAATTGTTTATCCTATGCTTGGTCCCAATTTTTTGAAAATCATTTTTATGTGGCTCATAACTTTTATTAACTTTTCAAACATAAATTTCATCAACTTTTATTAAAATTTATTAAAAATCTAAATTTTATCCAAACCAAACTAGGTTCTTATTGTTCTTTCTCAAATCTTATCTAATTTTGAAAACTAGATTTCATTTCAAATTTGAAATCTCTTTGTCACTGACAATTGCAGAAAGGCTCGTTGAGGCGAGGTAAAGAGAAACAGTGGCAACAACAATAATGGTAAAAGATGATGGTGATGTTTGATGGCTCAGATCGTGGCGACCATGAATGGTGGTCGACGGCTTGGAGATGATAGTCACGAATGGCTGCGGGTGGGTTTGGGGATAGTGATGGTGGGTTTTGGAACAAATTGACTTGTCTCTCCTTTAATTAAAAAAAAAACAGTATTTTCTAAATTTTAAAGATGAAAGTGTATCGTTTAAGAGCAATGCTACACGTACACGGTTTTCTTCACAAAAAGGTTTCACAAAATTCCACTTGGCACAGTTTGATTGGCAATTGGCAAAAATGAAAGAAAAAAATAGTCTGTGAATCTGATAGCACCTGTAAAGAATTCATAAACAAAGCCCCCTATACACTTAGCTTATTTAATGGTTTAATTACAACATTCTTATAGTAGTCCTGAAGAAATAGTATTTTTAAAATTTTAGAAGGTTGTTAGTAGAATCTGTAAAATAATGAAAGTATTTGGTGTAATTACCACTTTCTTCTAATATAGTCATTTGTTATTGGGCTCAGACACGTAAATATGCAAAGTTGTCGTGGTCCAAATACCTACCTTTACACATGTGTAGTAGTCCAAATGGTCAATGCTATTTGCAACCCTAAGCTAAGCCAGGGCATAGAAAGGATCGGCCCTAGACTTAAGCCAACTATATCCAATGGCCTAAACCATAGTTATCAGACCCGAACCGGACCGGCTAGTTTGGTCCGGAACCCGTTGAATCGGACCCAGATCTGGTCCGGTTGTAAGGAATTTATGGCTGAATAAACAGCCTGCAAGCAACCCGTTTGAACCGCTGATTTTACACAAAACCCGATTACCAACTTTTCCTTGACCCAACCGGGCCTTAAGCTGCCCGTGTTTCACTTTCCTTACAGATTCCAGTTTCCCACTCTCGTCTCCTCACAGCTTCTAAGATTCTTGTAAAATTAAAAATCTCAGCCACCGTCTCCAATCTCCTAACGGCTTCTTCTCACTCATGGAACAAACAGCGCCACTATAGTCACTTGAGATCTGGAATCTTTCAACTGAACTTAACACCAGAAAGAGTCCCAGTGAAAGATCTCAAGATTTTCACAGCTAATTCCTCAGCAAAGACAGGCTATTATTTTTCAGTGGCTTGTTAAGTAGGGTTTGAAGCTGGGCTATAAAATTCTTTACCTTTCACTAACTCTTTAATCAATTGTTTCCTCTTTATAAGTAGGGTTTCATTCAAAATGCTCATTTTTTCTCGCTCAATGTGTGTAAATTTTTTAGATCTAGTTTTGAGGGGAAAAAGAGTTTGCTATGGTTTAGATCTGGTTTTTAGATCTCGCTCAGCATTTTTGTTTTTATTAAGAGCATAAGGGCAAGTGCCAAGTGGGAGAAGATGGCTCAGTGCCTCATTTTGCCTGTTGTGTTAGGAGATGTCTCAAGCCTGTGTACAGTGTATAAGAGCCATTTAGTTTTCTAAAGTATTATAATTCCTTTGCACTTTCTGGTTTGGATTAAAAAATAATAATGGGAGATTGGAGAAGATGGCAAAAAAAGACTAAGAAATTTGACACACCTTCAATTTCGTATAAAGAGTAAAGACAAACACTGACTTCGTTGAATAAGATTCAAATGATGGTTTTATTTTTTAAAGCATATTTCACTGAACTTGAATTTGTGAAATTTGAAATACAAATTGATCTTTAGTTAACAAAATAATATGAAGTTAATTTAGTTATTGGAAGAAAATAGTAAAATTTTATTATTCAATGAAAATAATTAATAATATATGATAGGCATTGACCCACAGGTTGAACCACCAGGTCGTCGGTTGAACCACTGACCTGTTGACCCGCTACATTTTTCGGGTGAGTGTACGGGTCAGGTTTGATAACTATGGCCTAAACTTATGAGGCTGAGAGAGAGAGTGAACAACGTATCTAAGGTAGTTATAAGATACAATTTAAAAAAAGTTATTTTGAAGTTTCAAATATCTGGTCATAATTCAAATTTTATTAATTAATTGAATAATTAGAAATATTTTATTAATTAAATGTATGAAGGTCACAATATTATATAGTTTATTGTCAAAATTACATATTAGTCACAATCACAAAACGCTATAATTACAAATCATAAATTTTATAGGTTACAACTTATTTATCAATAAAAAATTATCAAATTAATTGATCACGATTATTTCTCGATCACAAATTAAAAATTTTATAGGTCACAATATATTTATCAGTTACAAATTATTAAATTATTAGATCACACATTAGTTCTCGACCACAAAAAAAAAAAAATTAAAAAATAAATTATAAGTCACAACTTACTTCAAGATCATAAATTATCAAATTAATTGACAAATTATTTTTCGATCATAAATTATCGAATCAATTGATCAGAACTTAACAAACTGTGAGTTATAATTACTAATTTAGCTCTATTTGGCCCTTATTAAATTAAAATCATTTTTCTCCTTCCTATCAACCACAGATTCAAACCTTTCTTTATTTTTCGAACATATTCTTAAAAAAAAAAAAAATACCATTTCACTCATTAAAATGTGAAATACAGCCCAAACAGGGGCTAAGTCACAATCTCACATTTTTTAAGTCACATATTATTTACTTATCACAAATTATCTATTTTATCGGTTACATATTATTTATTGTCACAAATTAATCAGTTTATTGGTTACAATTAATCAAATAATTGATTACAAACGTTCTCCACCCAACCTACTCCTCACTACCTCTACCATTTACAACTACAAAATAACCAACACCAACAAAAATCACCCCGCTAAGTGGATCGAAGGAGGAAGAAACCACCTAAAAAATCCTAAACCATCATCGTTTGCGTGCATATTGATGAGCACCATCTCACAACTCGTTGAGCGAAGCGTCGCTGCTTTCTGTTAGGTTGTTGACAAAAGATGACCGCGCACGATGATGCTTAGCATTGTTGCATTCTGTTGGGTTGCCGATGAAGATAGAGGGGATAGGGGCGGTGGATGATGACGGGTTGGAGGTTATGGTGGTGGATCTAGTGGTATTTAGAGAGAGAAGGGTGAGTATAGAAAGAGAAAAGTTAATAATATTATTATTAATTAATAAAAAGTTAATTACGACTTGATTTTTGAATGATCAAAATTTAAATTTGATTTTTGAATTTGAAAGTTGAAATCATGAGTGGATGCAATTTTCAATGAAAATAACTACGTAAGGCCCAATTAAAATACTTCGATTCATTTTTTAAAAAATTATTCAACTATAATTTTCTTTGGTTGATATGACTTAGTTCGACTTATCTAAAATTTTTTTTT
>NC_036249.1:25738331-25749765 GCF_002742605.1 Olea europaea var. sylvestris | reverse complement strand
ATGTGCCATTAAATACAACTTTCGAAATGATCCTAATGTTGATATGGTAATTCTCGATCCTTCAATAAATACACATTTGGCTCAAACATATAACTGATATCAAAACTTATTTTCATTTTAGTCCCTCAAGATCTCAAACTTATTAAAAAGTTCCCAAATCAAAATCATTACAATCTTATGATTTTTCTCATTGCTAAATAATCTTAACTCGTTACCTTATTATCTAAAAATATATCTTTCTCACTATTTTCAATATAATCCCTAAATTTTACATCTTTTGCATTTAAGGCCCATCTCAAGTTAGAGCTTTGAAAATCACTCTTTTCCTCACGAGCCATCCTTATAATATTCTTGGGACTTTAAAATATGGACATTAAATCTTTGTCATGATTTTCACTTTAGTTTTTAACTTTCCAGAATTAGCTAAATTGCACTTTACTCATGCTTTTCCAATTAATAATTTTTTGGAGATTATTATTTATACTTTGATAATATTTTATCCATCAATGGGATAATTTTGCTAAATATTATGCTAACTTAATTTCTCTAGTTGTCAAAGATTATTTGCTACTCTATCTTTTGGATTGTACAAAATTTTCGTTTAAAATATAAATATGTTATTTATTTATCTACGCTTGAAAAAAAAGTATTATATTAAAGGCCTCATAATAATTAGTCGATTAATGCCTCTAAGTCCTTAGGGCCAATGCTAGTTATAGAACTATATAAAATGTCTTTGGTATCCNCTAAGCCAGGGCATAGAAAGGATCGGCCCTAGACTTAAGCCAACTATATCCAATGGCCTAAACCATAGTTATCAGACCCGAACTGGACCGGCTAGTTTGGTCCGGAACCCGTTGAATCGGACCCAGATCTGGTCCGGTTGTAAGGAATTTATGGCTGAATAAATAGCCTGCAAGCAACCCGTTTGAACCGCTGATTTTACACAAAACCCGATTACCAACTTTTCCTTGACCCAACCGGGCCTTAAGCTGCCCGTGTTTCACTTTCCTTACAGATTCCAGTTTCCCACTCTCGTCTCCTCACAGCTTCTAAGATTCTTGTAAAATTAAAAATCTCAGCCACCGTCTCCAATCTCCTAACGGCTTCTTCTCACTCATGGAACAAACAGCGCCACTATAGTCACTTGAGATCTGGAATCTTTCAACTGAACTTAACACCAGAAAGAGTCCCAGTGAAAGATCTCAAGATTTTCACAGCTAATTCCTCAGCAAAGACAGGCTATTATTTTTCAGTGGCTTGTTAAGTAGGGTTTGAAGCTGGGCTATAAAATTCTTTACCTTTCACTAACTCTTTAATCAATTGTTTCCTCTTTATAAGTAGGGTTTCATTCAAAATGCTCATTTTTTCTCGCTCAATGTGTGTAAATTTTTTAGATCTAGTTTTGAGGGGAAAAAGAGTTTGCTATGGTTTAGATCTGGTTTTTAGATCTCGCTCAGCATTTTTGTTTTTATTAAGAGCATAAGGGCAAGTGCCAAGTGGGAGAAGATGGCTCAGTGCCTCATTTTGCCTGTTGTGTTAGGAGATGTCTCAAGCCTGTGTACAATGTATAAGAGCCATTTAGTTTTCTAAAGTATGATAATTCCTTTGCACTTTCTGGTTTGGATTAAAAAATAATAATGGGAGATTGGAGAAGATGGCAAAAAAAGACTAAAAAATTTGACACACCTTCAATTTCGTATAAAGAGTAAAGACAAACACTGACTTCGTTGAATAAGATTCAAATGATGGTTTTATATTTTAAAGCATATTTCACTGAACTTGAATTTGTGAAATTTGAAATACAAATTGATCTTTAGTTAACAAAATAATATGAAGTTAATTTAGTTATTGGAAGAAAATAGTAAAATTTTATTATTCAATGAAAATAATTAATAATATATGATAGGCATTGACCCACAGGTTGAACCATCGGGTCGTCGGTTGAACTACTGACCTGTTGACCCGCTACATTTTTCGGGTGAGTGTACGGGTCAGGTTTGATAACTATGGCCTAAACTTATGAGGCTGAGAGAGAGAGTGAACAACGTATCTAAGGTAGTTATAAGATACAATTTAAAAAAAGTTATTTTGAAGTTTCAAATATCTGGTCATAATTCAAATTTTATTAATTAATTGAATAATTAGAAATATTTTATTAATTAAATGTATGAAGGTCACAATATTATATAGTTTATTGTCAAAATTACATATTAGTCACAATCACAAAACGCTATAATTACAAATCATAAATTTTATAGGTTACAACTTATTTATCAATAAAAAATTATCAAATTAATTGATCACGATTATTTCTCGATCACAAATTAAAAATTTTATAGGTCACAATATATTTATCAGTTACAAATTATTAAATTATTAGATCACACATTAGTTCTCGACCACAAAAAAAAAAATTAAAAAATAAATTATAAGTCACAACTTACTTCAAGATCATAAATTATCAAATTAATTGACAAATTATTTTTCGATCATAAATTATCGAATCAATTGATCAGAACTTAACAAACTGTGAGTTATAATTACTAATTTAGCTCTATTTGGCCCTTATTAAATTAAAATCATTTTTCTCCTTCCTATCAACCACAGATTCAAACCTTTCTTTATTTTTCGAACATATTCTTAAAAAAAAAATACCATTTCACTCATTAAAATGTGAAATACAGCCCAAACAGGGGCTAAGTCACAATCTCACATTTTTTAAGTCACATATTATTTACTTATCACAAATTATCTATTTTATCGGTTACATATTATTTATTGTCACAAATTAATCAGTTTATTGGTTACAATTAATCAAATAATTGATTACAAACGTTCTCCACCCACCCTACTCCTCACTAGCTCTACCATTTACAACTACAAAATAACCAACACCAACAAAAATCACCCCGCTAAGTGGATCGAAGGAGGAAGAAACCACCTAAAAAATCCTAAACCATCATCGTTTGCGTGCATATTGATGAGCACCATCTCACAACTCGTTGAGCGAAGCGTCGCTGCTTTCTGTTAGGTTGTTGACAAAAGATGACCGCGCACGATGATGCTTAGCATTGTTGCATTCTGTTGGGTTGCCGATGAAGATAGAGGGGATAGGGGCGGTGGATGATGACGGGTTGGAGGTTATGGTGGTGGATCTAGTGGTATTTAGAGAGAGAAGGGTGAGTATAGAAAGAGAAAAGTTAATAATATTATTATTAATTAATAAAAAGTTAATTACGACTTGATTTTTGAATGATCAAAATTTAAATTTGATTTTTGAATTTGAAAGTTGAAATCATGAGTGGATGCAATTTTCAATGAAAATAACTACGTAAGGCCCAATTAAAATACTTCGATTCATTTTTTAAAAAATTATTCAACTATAATTTTCTTTGGTTGATATGACTTAGTTCGACTTATCTAAAATTTTTTTTTTCCCTAAATTTTACATCTTTTGCATTTAAGGCCCATCTCAAGTTAGAGCTTTGAAAATCACTCTTTTCCTCACGAGCCATCCTTATAATATTCTTGGGACTTTAAAATATGGACATTAAATCTTTCTCATGATTTTCACTTTAGTTTTTAACTTTCCAGAATTAGCTAAATTGCACTTTACTCGTGCTTTTCCAATTAATAATTTTTTGGAGATTATTATTTATACTTTGATAATATTTTATCCATCAATGGGATAATTTTGCTAAATATTATGCTAACTTAATTTCTCTAGTTGTCAAAGATTATTTGCTATTCTATCTTTTGGATTGTACAAAATTTTCGTTTAAAATATAAATATGTTATTTATTTATCTACGCTTGAAAAAAAAGTATTATATTAAGGGTCTCATAATAATTAGTCGATTAATGCCTCTAAGTCCTTAGGGCCAATGCTAGTTATAGAACTATATAAAATGTCTTTGGTATCCACTTGTCCATTCCATTTGTATTGAAGGAACAATTCTGTCATAATCGATGAAATCAAGATTTCGTCCTTCAGGATAAATTTACCGTCACCCTGAAAAATGAGTTCTTATGCCCTTGTTGTAGGGTGTTCTAGGCATGCGCTCTAACTTGGGTAGTTGCAGGAAAATGGAAAAGGCCGACTTAATTTAAACCAAGGATAGCTTGTTGTATTTAGAATTAGAGACAACTAATTTTATTGAGAAGTCAACACAGATATGCATTGTGATGTGTAGTGGCATTTTAGCAAACAATTCCACTTAAATTAAATTAGAACTCTCTTGTTCAAGCTTTTCTTCCATGCATATTTTCCGAAATCTTTCCATTTCAACAAAATTTTCTTCCATACACACGACGTTACATCAAACTCGCACTCATCACTTCAAACGTTCCACAAATCACATCTACAACTCCTAGAAAAATTCAATAATTAAAATTAATCCAAGCCTTATAAATTAATAGTGACTCCTCTAGCACCCCCAGGTTGTGCCAACATTTCAACATTAGCAGGATTATTCCAACCATGTTGTGTTGCATCATATTTTTCCCCATCTCCCCAAAGGGCATAGGCTTCTTCTCCATGCACTGCATCATCTCCAATCATGAGCTGTTCTTCTGGCATTCTTAAAGGTATCAAAATTCTGATTACCAAAAGAATTATTGTTGTTGAAACAATATTCCAACCAATGATAAAAAGTGCTGCAACTAATTGCTTGGCAAATTGGCTGCCACCGCCACCGTAGAATGCACCCTTGGTGTTTGTTACCGGCAATATCATCTTGCAAAGGTCGGGTTCTGCGAATAGCCCGGTTAAAAGGCCGCCTAGAAGTCCGGCAACCGCGTGTGTGTAGAAGACGGCCAAAGTGTCATCTACCTGATAAATAAAGTATGCAATATTAGGATGTATTATACATACGTCTTTCTTATTTAAAACGATTCAATGCTATCTGATCAATATAAAAATACCTAAAAAAATGATACTAAGGCCTTTTTTGAGCTCCATTCTTTTGGAAAAATATTTTTTTAACAGTATTTTGACATAATCTCAATTACACATTTTTCAATAAAATAATGTTACATGCAAATCCAAAACTTTCCTTATTTTTTAACCACACATTTCCCATTAATACACTATTCAAAAATACATTCTTTTATGAAAAATGGAGCTCAAACAAGGGCTAAATTATTTTGTTATTTCGTAATTTCTTTTGTTTATCTATGAATAATACTAATGGCAAACACTGCTTACCCATCAATTTGAAAGCTGTGCAAAAATTATAAAATGTGCTAGTATGTCCCAACAAGGGAAGATTATGAAAGTGGGAATTAAATGCAAAATTAATCAAGTAGTTCTTGCACTTTGAACAAATTAATTTGATTATACAACTAACAAACATAAAAAGGAAAATGGTTTGAACATGTACACATGAAAAACCTCTAAGAGTTTAGTTGGAAGATATATTTTGTATTACGAGTAACTTCGTATGAAAATGTCAGCAAATTATTGAAAATAATATTGAAAATTGATTATGTATCAGGGTTCTACACTTATGACACCTTTTATTTTCTTTCAATTTGTGATTAAAAATTGATTTATTAATTTGTCAATGATTTTTTACATGATTTGGTAGACTTGTTAGAAAAACGAAAATTCCATTGGTCAGACCAGATTTGCTTCTAGAAGATCTCAAGATGAAAGTTGACAGATCTTGAAATGGGACATTAATGTGAGTCACGTATCATGTACCATGGACTAATCAGACTCCTTTTTGACACAACTTGAGCAAATTGGCTACATAGACCCCAAATTGACCAAGACTTTGATTTCACATTATTTCCCCTACCAATTTTTCATAACAAGGAAATTCGTTTTCTTAATAACGGTCAATCTCATGACCGTTCATGTCGTGATCTAACTTCATTTCATTCAACTCCTTTGCTCGACTGGAAGCTTTTATGGTATTCGTCTATTTATGTAGATCCAAACTCTTGATACTTCTTCTAGATGTTCTCACGGTGAATGAAAGAAAAATAAAAAAAAATAGTACAGATCGACATACATGATAGTAAGGGATGATTTTAACAGCTTTTAACTAAAAATAGTACAGATCGACATACATGATAGTAAAGGATGATTTTAACGACTTTTAACTAATTTTTCTTTCTGTAAAAATATTTATAAATGAGTACAGTAAAATAAAAAAAAAATCAGTGTGAACAAGACTTTGAACAAGCTCTCAAATGTATACTAAAGTATTATAGAAAGCTGTGTAAACAGAGAATTTTTAAGAAGCAAATAAGAGCACGGAAGTGTACCTTTTGTAGCAAAGTGGACTTTTTGTGAAGAATCATCATCGAATACCATGGAATGCTACCAGAAAGCATTCCATATACTATAGCCGCCCACGATTGAACCACTCCTGCAAGTGTTCAAAACTGAATTTCGATAATTTGATCACAACAAATTAAAGTTTTAATGATTTTAAATTTAAGGGTTGTTCCACAAAATTTTTATCTGATTTCAATAAAAGTTTATGAAACATATGGTTGAAAAGTTGATAAAAGTCGTCGGTTTCCAAAAAATACGTAGTTAAAATTGAAATTTGACCATTTGAAAAGTTAATAAAATTTTAGCATTAAATTTAGTAACATGTTCACAGAGAATCAGATTTTATCCTTGCCTCGATGTTTTTAATACATTTAATACACGTAAGAATTTAGTCGAAATGATTCATCAGACAATATCGAAATCTTCGAATGTGCAAATTCAGTTGTAACGCACCTGCGCCGGGTGTTATACAAGCAAGGCCAGTTATCATTCCTTGAACAGCTCCAATGACCGACGGTTTTCCAAAATAGAAAACATCAAGGGTTGTCCATACAAGAAGGCTAGTTGCAGCTGAAATATTTGTGTTTAATATGGCTATTGAAGAAACTAAATTTGCAGCATAAGGAGCTCCGCCATTGAAACCTGACCATCCCATCCATAGCAATCCGGCGCCGGCAAGCATCAGCAAAATATTGTTCGGAACATACCTTTCCCGATCAGTTTTCAACCTCGGACCGACCTGTTTTGACATATGAACAGACTCAATTATTTTGTTCATGCTTCGGTTTTGTTTCGATTAGACCACTTTATTCGCTTTTATTAGTTCGACTAACGTAAATCACTAATTGAAGATACTCAAATTATCTTCTCGCCAACATCTATGGTATCAGACCAACCAGTTCCAACACATAAAAGTTAGATTAGAGCTTGATCATCAAGATGGGCGACGACTCTACCCATCAATATTTTCTTATTCAGAAGAGAAATTTAAGAACTTCACCCAACTTTTAGTAAAATTTTCATGTTCGACACTCGGCTATGTAAAAAATTGAACACGATGTACATGTGCGGGAGCGTTTTGAAGACAGAATTTAATAATAAAACGTAGGTAAAATCGATGACAAGATCTGAGTTATGTATAGAAAATTACCCAATATGCAGCAGTGAAACCAGAAATCCCTGATGCAAGATGAATAACGTAGCCACCAGAATAATCAATGACACCCCAATGGTAAAGAAAACCCCCACCCCACAAACTGAATGCTCCAACAGTGTAACAAAATGTGAGCCAGAGAGGAACAAATGCCATCCAGGCCTTGATGTTCATCCGACCAAGCACAGAACCCGCCAGTAGAATGGTCGTAATGGCTGCAAAGGTGAACTGGAAATACACTAGAGACGCCATCGGGAAAAATGGCTGATTCATAGGAGATTCAATCGTTTCATTGGCGTAATGGTGTGTGCTTTCTGGTATAGACGCGCGCTTGATGAGGTAGCTTTGGCCTAAAGAAACGGCGCCCTTGCCCCAGAAAGGCAAGAGCTCGTCACCAAAGGCGAGGCGGTAGCAAAGTAGAACCCAACAAATTAGGACGGCCGCAAAGGCGTAGAGCGCCATGAAAGCTGAATTTACTGCCCATTTCTTCTTCACAATGCTGGCATACAGGATTACCTGTTGAAGACAATATTTAAGAAAAATTATCAACCTGAAGGGATAATTTCAGTTTTTAGACTAGATATTTCAAAATTACCAATCCCGGCATGCTCTGCAGGCCAACTAGTGTGGCGGCCGTCATTTGCCAGGCGTTGTCGCCTTTGTTTAGCCATGCGGGCACGGCCGGGAGATGTTCTTCATAAGCCCCTCGATTGGCCATCCTCAGAATCTAAATTTTTCCCCCCCTTGTTTGCTATTACAGATTTATTGTGAAAAATGATATATGAATGGTAGGTATGTTCAGAAAATGTGTGATAAACGTTGAAGTCATTGTTGGTCTGGTGTGCTACAAAGAGTCGGTGGTGGAACTATTGAGAACGAAGGTCAAGTTGAAACGAAACTTCGTGTGAAAATGAATGGGTATGACCGTACGAGCTGCTTCTAATATTTTAGGCTAAATTGCATATGTAATCTTTTTCTTTTGTACTTCCAGCCACAACTCTTTTTATCGACATTTAACACTTCAACCTTCTTCTTTTGTCTCCGTTCTGACACAATTCTGCAGAAAAAAAAAAACGATATTATTAGGTTAGAAATCTGTCCAAACAGGGGGCACGTGGCGCTCCTGATGGCAAGGTGCTTGAGGTTTGGACAGAATTCTGTCCAAGTAGCAAGCCCAATGAAAAACACTTTGGTCTAGTAAAGTTTTGACACTTGAAATTAAATGATTCGTTTAAAACGATTGGATGATAATTATTAAGTCACGGAGATAAGTTTCATGTTCACGACCAATAGCTTACACTCCCGACCCTCAAACCTCACTATTATAAAATGCAATTATAGAAATTAAATTGAATGAACGTGGATATGGATGGCAAAATGACATGTCCATGTATTACCCTACCCTGATTTGTGGGTGGAGATTTTTCGTGCAGACTATTATTTTATACTTTATGAATATAAATGAGTAAATATGGATATGGCTTCGACTACTGGAAACTCGAACACTACTCCTACGAGAGATGGCAAAATTACATGTCATCAACCTGCTCCAACTTGGGCGTGGGAATTTTGTACGGACTATTATTTTATTATTTTACAATTTAAGTTATATTTCAAAAATAAGAAAAGTTGAAAAACTAAATAAGTACATCAACGGAGATATTTTAATACCCGTCTCACACCGTCGTCATCCCTAAATGTGATTGGGATGGATTAGGATAGGATGGATTAGGATAGCAGGATGTGTTTTTATTCTATTTTTATGCATTCTATTGCTTATTTGAACTATAAATTTATTTTTCCATCAGGTTATAACATTGTTTTTAGATGTAAACCATGAACAAGGATGCAAATGCTACTAAAAAAAAGATAGAGGAATTAAGTGCTAGTAAAAAAAGTTTTTTTGGTAAAAGTGCAAAGTGGGTCAAAGGTTGGGAACCATATACGTAAAGATTTATATTAATAAAGGAATTGGATGAGGGAAAGGATTATCTTATCATCTCAATTTCCTTGCAGCTAATAATGCATCTCATTGACTTGAAGCATGAAAACGACAAGGAATAAAAGTAAATCGGGTTAAAAGTCCAAGACTTTTAACGAAAAATGGGGGTCCTTATAACAAACATTTTTAATGAAAATATAAGATTTTAAGCTCCATTTTTTCAAAAATTTATGTTTTTTAAATCTATTTTGAATCATATATTCTTCTGTAAAATAATTTTACATGTAAATCAAAAATTTATTTATTTTAATTGTAAATTCTCCAAAATATCACAATTTCTAAATATAACTTTTTACTGAAAAATAGGGGTCAAATAGGGACTAAATGGGATTCAGATTATATCTCGTATTAAAGAAATGTCAGATTGATTTTTCTTGATAATGAAAGGAAAATTATGGGAGATGCTATATGTACCAAATCATTTACCAAATGGATGACCGAATTGACAAGGACACGCCACTTGTCAAGTCGGTCAAAAATTAGGTAAGACATTTGGTACAATTAGATTAATTCGAAATTTATTGGATTGGAAGGTGAAATATGCATGCCATACGTTGTAACCAAGAATGGTCCAATTTGTAAGGTGGATCGTGAGTCCTTGTCTTTTAATTTTTTTTTCCGTTGACCTAATAGCAAGTGAAAGAAAAATGCAAAATTAATTCACTATTTAAGGGGTTATGAATTTCTGTAGACTCGGAAAAGACGAAACAAATGGAGAGAAAGGAATATAAAGGTAGGTACTAGGTCATGCCAATTCGACTTTGTCAAGTATACCTTATTTTGCATATTAAGCCCCCGTTTGGCTCTTATTTTTTTCAAATTTTAATGATTAGAATAATATTTTTTCTATGTGGTTGAAAAAGAATGATTTTTTTTATTTGTGTGTAATATTATTTTATAAAAGATTTTATGGTTAAAAATAAGAAAGAGAAAAAGACTGAGAAAGAGAATGGGGGCCAAATGGGAGCTAACTATCGAATTGCTTTTTAAGTATAATATATGATCACCATAGGTTTTCCGAGCTTAGTTTCTCCAATCAACACGAAGTTGAAAAACAACCCAAAACTCCCTCTACAACTATTCACACTTATGATTGCTTCGTATTCACCACTCAGAACGAAAAGAAGAGAGCCACAATGTGAAACTAACCATAAAAAGCAATGAAGTAGAGAAGAAAATGATAGGCAGAGAGCACAAAGACTGGCATAGAAGAAAATGGACGCATATATGTCTACCAAGGAGGAAGATGGCCAAGAATATATAGGATACATTAGGTTACAGTAATGGGTTAGGCCTAATAGGGGTTAAATGGGTTATTAAGTAAGTTTCCATTCGTAAGCCGTACAGATAAGTGAAAACGGGCCATGAGCAGCACTGATTAAATTAGGCTCTTTCAAATTGGCAAAATAGTTTTGGGATCGGGTTATTTCATCTGGGTGTTGATTTACCGTTCAATCATTTTGGCTAATGTTGATTGAGAAAATTTATCGATTTACATCAACACAAGAAAATAGACGAGATAAAATACCTCGTCTTGCAGCCACACCTCAACAAAAAACCACATAGACCATCACCCCACCACCGTTTGGTAATTGCAATGCAAACCTCTGATGCCATGATGCCACTGCCACCGCCATCGAATATGCCAATCTGTGTATAGTATCGATCGACGTCGCTCTGATGTCACTATGTGCATCGCAGCGAAGAAACGATTGGCGAGAGCATCATCTCTCTGAATCGACATTGCACCGCTCATTGCTTCAGAAAGCTACCGTGTGTGCCGCTTCATTTAGAGGCTCCAGCTCTGGTATAGAGGATAGAGAGAGTGTGGGATAGAGAAAATACAAAAATTCTTCGTAAATCGATTACTCCAACGATGATTGACCATCGGCACGGCTCTAGAGAGAAGTCAGAGGAGAAGACTCCCGGCAGGGGGAGGGGGAGATATATATATATATATATATATATATATATATATATATATATATATA
>NC_036249.1:25728542-25730489 GCF_002742605.1 Olea europaea var. sylvestris | reverse complement strand
GAGTAGAACATTCTGAAGCCTCTTTTTTTTTTTTTTTTTTCTCTTTCTCTTCTCTACCTCCTTTCTTTTATCGTCTACACTACGAGTTAACACCAGCTTTAATATTTGTAATTTCTGGAAAAAGCACAAACAATGTTGATTTCATGGTGAAGTTTTGTGTGATAATGGTGGTGTTTTTTACTTGATGTGAGGACTGTGCGATATTGGAATAAGGGAATATTGAAGAGGAAAAATCACCGCGTAAGTTAAAGAAAATGATCGTGTGAGCTGATATTCTAGAGAGATAGTGTATCGTGCATAATGAAGATGGAGAGAGAGAAAGTGGGGTAAATATTGTGTGAGCCAGTGTTCTCTAAGCGAGTATGTGGAAGAGAGAGAAAGAGAGTCGTGCATATAATGAAGAAGAGGAGAGAGAAAGTAAGTGGGATAAATTTTAAAACTGATTTGGTTAGTTTATAATTTTATTTGATTAGATTTAATTACCTAATTAGTCAGTAATTATGCATGTTTTAATTAAATATTTATTAATTTTAATATCACCTTATATATGAAATCTAAACTTATCACCCTTATTTATGATATGTAATCTCTAATTGTAGGTTTCAAGGTAATTTTCCCTAACTATTAAGTCCACTCTACAATGGGGTCTAGAACATCAATCTCTCATTTGTACTAGGTCCAATATCAATTCAAAAATTTTAATTTTTTGCTTTGTATAATTGCAACCCGTTAGGTTTTTATTCACAATGGCATACGTCGTGGTGAAATGATTATTTTAATATGATGAGAATAAGATAAATAAGAATCTCTTTATAATTTATCTTTAACATGATAAAAACTTATTATATTAATAGCACAACAATACCAAACTAAACATAAGAGAAGTAGCTCAAAATTTTATATGTTGAGATGCATATTTTTATTTAACCGACAAGAATTTTGCCTTTAACATGCCTTCACGAGATAATGAGTCATTTGGGAACAATGTTCTTGATATTTGAATGCTCATTTGAATTTATGAGTTGATAGGATTGGCACATTTTAACAATCAAACAACAATTATTTTGGTTGGAGGCGGCAAAAACTCGAAACTATACAATATATATGATTTTTTTAGTCTGAATATCTATCTTTATGAGAATATAATGTTTTCGTAAGGAAAATCTTTTCATGTTGGCCAAAGAATTATATGAATTAAGAGTTCACGCGAAAAGTCGAAATACTGTTGTGACATTTTTCTAGCATGTAACATTTTCACACATCGTGTCATATTCCTAAGGTATATTTGGGGTATTTAACGGACAATGTTAGATACGATCAATATTATGGGTCTAGGGTGTTCATGAATCGACAAGACTACTAGCATCTAAATTTAGGGTTGGCCCTGGCTCAAGGTGACCGAGGTCATTGCCTAGGGCCTCCAACTTGAAAGAGGCTCAAAAAAATTAAAACTCCACAACCCAACAAAATATTTACTTATTTTTTTGATTTGGGTCTCTAGCTCTGTAAGAATCAACAACAAAATTGGTCTAAATAAGATGCCCAAATTACTTGGGTATTCAATTTACATTCTTGTGTTAAGAAATAAAATGGATTTGTAATTAAACTATTGCCTAGTAATATATTTTGTTGTTTTTTTCTATCTACCAAGATCTACCAAAAGATTAAAAAAAAAAAATTTGAATCGAGGCATAAAAAAATTAAAGAAAATTTTTATATGATTTTTTGCTAACCTCACAATTTTTTAAATTTATAAATTAATTTTTATGAAAGTAAAAAAAAATAAATAAAAAACAAAAATTATTTATTCTAAAAGTGCTCATTTCATTTTTCAAAGGCTATAGAGAAATTGAATTTGAATTGACCATGATTTGTATTAAAGAGACTTATATGTTTATTAAAAAAGATTATATTTAAGGGTCTTATAACATTTGTTTATTAAAAAAA
>NC_036249.1:25697830-25728068 GCF_002742605.1 Olea europaea var. sylvestris | reverse complement strand
TACAACATATTTATATACAATCTATAGAAAAATTTGCAATCCTTCATTATGGATATTAATAAAATTCTCCTCTTTTACTTGTGGCATATTTTTACCATGTAAACCTTGTGGTCTTGTTTGATCTATTTTTCATATTGCCATATTATTATACTCGTATAAATCATAACATGTGATATCAGAGAAATATTAAATCAATTCCATTCGAGGTTTGATTTTTTGTGATGACAACTATGAATTATGATATTCTGCTGTTGGATTGCAACACCAATTTTTCACTTTAGCAGGTAAAGATGCGAGTAGTGCTCATTGTGATAGATGTAGATGATCTATTGTTTGGATTTGATAAAATGCCCTCAACTTGGAGTATGGAGGAGAAACGATGTAAGAATCAAAATGCCATATCACAGATATATCTTTATCTTTTGAATAATATTCTTCAAAACGCTTTGAAGGAAAAAATTGCCCCATTGCATTATGGTTAACATTGGAGCAGTTAAGGATAACGAAATGTTTGACTAGCAAATTGCATCTGAAGCAATGCCTATATTTTCATCGAATGATAGAAGGTACATCACTGGAAGATCACCTAACTTTTTTAAAGAAATCGTTGCTGATTTGAAAACCTTGGAGGTTAAACATGATGATGAAGATTTAGGTGATATTATTGTGTTTGCCGTCATCTTCAAACATATATTTTAAAGATACGATCTTAATATTCGTGATACCCCCACTATTGAAGAAGTTTATGATGATCTGTTTTCAAAGGAGAAGATTAAGCATCTTGTTGGATCATATGTTCATGGAGATGACCTTGTTGTAGATGTTGGTTATGTAGGAGGCAGATTAAGGTCTAATTATAGTAATAAAATATTAATTATTGCAAGAAATGAGGACGCATTAATAATGATTGTTATAAATTGCAAAATAAGAATGATCAGATGCTGCAAATTAGAAGGAAAATAATCAGTAACTTCAGATAAAGTCAGTATTGCAGAAGATAGGTATAATGATGGATAACTTTTGACTATTTCTGATGACGACATCGAAATTGATGAGAATTGAATTCTTGATAAAGCTTACACTTATCATGGCCCTGTTTGGGCTCGATTTTTTCACCCAAAAAATTGATTTTTTGAACGTTATTTCACTATTCCAGTCATCATATTTGACTTCTTCTCTCACAGGTGGACCCCACTTTTTTCCTAACGGTTAAAAAATCAATTCTCAAAATCATTCCCAAATAGGCTCCATATGTATCCTAATCAATATTTGTTCTCAACATATGAAATAGTTTTCAAAGGCGTTGTGGTAATAAGAAATAATTCACTTTGTAAGATAGCTGGTATTGGAAGGGTTAAAATTAATATCTTTGATGAAATTGTGAAAATACTAGATGTTGTGAGACGTGTTCCTGATTGAAGAGAAATCTGATCTATTCGAGTACTCTTGATTAAAAAGGCACATGTATACTTGTACAGGTGGAGTCTTGAAGGTTAATAAAGGTGCATGCATTATGTTGAAGGGATAGAAAATGTCTCAATTATATATCTTGCTTTGTTCCATAGAATCTTTGAATGTTAATCAACTGAAGTTAAGGACTCAAGTGAATTTTGAGTTTGGTTAATTAACGTTGGAGTTTGACTTTGGATTTATATTAAATAATACATCTTAGTTGAGTTCAAAAGTCAAAGGTAATGTCACTTTGTCACCATCACTAATAGTGTCATTGTATTCAATTGCTAGAGACAAATCCAGAATAGATATTGGGACTCCACAAAGGTACAGTAAAGCTGCTTATTTTGTTTATGGTTTAAGTGCAGTCGAAGGTGTTAGGTCTGGCAAAAATAGCTTCTCTATAAGCATTTTGTGTTGATTATGATATAGTGTATGTTTCTGCCATGTTTGGAAAATGTTAAATTATTTGTGATTTTATTACTCATGAGGATAATTTGAGCAATATTAGTGCCAAAGTTAATTCTGTTTAACAATGCTTGGATTCAATTGACTTTTTCAATTATTGAGTTTACCTGATTTTGTGAAAGAGGTGGAGAATTTTTTTAGTTGGAGGATTATTTTTCTTTTGTAGAGAATTTTCGGTTGAAGAGTTAAGTTTTATTTCTTGCAGTAAAATTTATCTT
This sequence comes from Olea europaea var. sylvestris, assembly GCF_002742605.1. NCBI lineage: Eukaryota > Viridiplantae > Streptophyta > Magnoliopsida > Lamiales > Oleaceae > Olea > Olea europaea. The sequence goes on along the minus strand of NC_036249.1, from coordinate 25,725,930 downwards.
TGTGTGGAGAATTTTTGAAATTTTGTTCATTGTAGAGGAATTCGTGTCAAGGTGGAGTTTGTTAGAATTAGAGTGTGACTTGATTTTTATTTGGAAGACTACTTATGAATTCTATTTGAAATCCAGTTAGGAATTCTAGTCGAAGACTATGTAAAAATTTAAGTTGGAATTCAATTTGGGAGTTGGTAGCTAGTAGATTTGAAGAGGTTTTGAAGGAGTTCAACTTGCAATTGGAGAAGCAAATGTTGAATTGGCGCTCGCCTGGCACCTCGATCCGACTCGAGTGCTCAAAATAGGAGCACCAACACTTGCTTACCATGAGGTGGCCCGTCATTGTTTGAGCGAGATCTCATTCGAGGAATACTTTGTTCACATTTTTGGTAGTTTTTGACTCCTCTATCATCCTAAATATTTCATTGTTGGTTTTTCCCATTGTATTGAGACCTTGTCTTGTAATAAACTTTTCATTATATTATATTCCTAATATGTTTATCTATATATAGGAATGATCTCCTAAACATCGGTGTTTAACATAAGTTAAGCACTGATGATATGATATATTATTTAATTGGTGAATCATTAAATACATGGGACCTATCATTAATTTATTCACCAATTAAATTATGTGTCATGTCATCGATGCTTAACGTAAGTTAAGCATCAGTGCTTTTATATGATGTATTATATATATTGAGTCAGTTTTTATATTCTACATAATAATTTGTAAACCTCCATTATTTATATTAATAGAATTCTCATTTTCTACTTGTGGTGTTTTGTATTGTCATATTATCATACTAGTTTAAACCTTGACAAGTGGTATCAGAGTGTATACCTGTCGGTTAATCTGTTAACATCAATAATGATCACAATTAACGATGAAGAATACTATTTTTTAAAATAAAATGTATGTAGCCGAGTGTCTTAATTAAATTAACCAAACAATGTATCGGCAAACATTTAACTAGATTCTCTTTTCATTATATCACATTTTAAGAAATCTGGTTTATCGAAATCTGTGGCATTTTATGACTTACGTATTGTTTCATATATATATATATATATATATTTATTTATTTATTTATTTTATTTTATTTTTTTTGTTGGAAAGTTATACATTTTTCAGTAAAATCTATATAACCATAATGCTTGGGTCAAAATTATTTTATAATTACATAATATTAAAGGTTATAAATTAATAGATTTGTAGATGCAAAAATTAAATTTTTTTTGACTTAATTATCCAAAGTGCAAATGGTATAAAAATAAAATATGCAATGTATTAATAATTAATTAAATGAGCATTTCAAATTCAATATTGATAAAAGACAAAGACAGTTTAAAAAAACTAATACATGTACGTGATGTTGAGAATATGTAAAATCATTTTAAAGTATAAAATTTAGATAATTATTTTATTTCATTTTAAAACATTTAACGTAATATAGTTTGCAATGTAGAAATAGTATTACTATATGGAGGTAATTACCTAGAAAAACTATAGCTTATCACGATGTGGACTTTATTCTTATTCGTAAATGATCCAAATTGTGATAGAAAATTTATATGACTACATAGACTTTGCTCTTACATACAATATCACTACAAGGAGATTATAGGCCTGTTTGACCCCAATTTTTTTCTTTTTCTTTATAGAATACATTTTGATATAATAGATTGATGAAGATTGTATGGTTAAAAAATAAGGAAAAATTTTATATTTCCTTATAATATCATTTTATTGAAAAATATGTGATTAAAAAGACGAACGAGAAAAATGTATTTTGATAATAATGATTATCAAACAAGGGATATATTGTATCATTACTCATTCTCCCATTAATAGACGATGGCAACGAGGGATGGGATGTGGATGCCGTTAGCGATTTGGTCGTTGAATATTACATGTTATGTTTAGTGACCATGCTGTACTGGCCATATAAGATCTTCACTGGCGATGAATTAGCAACCACTCACTGACCACAATTATTTGGTCGCTAAATGTTTTCAGCGACCAACAAATTTTTTTTTGTGCTGCCTCTGTTCCTTTTCGTTTTTTCAGCCTTTTTTAATTGAACCTACATGGCGACAAGATTGACTCTTGCATGATATAATAATAACCCTTCGTTGGGTATTTATTTTGGTTTATTTATATATTTATTTCAATTTTTATGATAAAAATGTGGCTATTTTCAAAATTTTGTAACGTGAATGGGCTGTTTCAGGGCTGTGTCCATGGTGCTCGTCCCCCATTCTAACTAAGGATTCTTATTGTTCTGGAGGTTCCAACTATAGGAGAACCACGAATGCTTCCCAATCCTTGGGATGATTGAATTACAATACTAATTCTTTTTATGAGTTATATATTTCAGTATCATGCACAAATCAAAGAGTTTTCAATTTCATACATCAGCAATTGAACTTGATGAGCATTTGAAATCCTGCTAAAAGTGAGATGAAACTTGTTGGCTTGAAATGAATCAAAACAAAATGATAAAGGCACAAACCATATTTGTAACCGCCAGCTTAAAGAAAAATTTCATATCCACCTCACAGACAAGTATGAATCCCAAAGCACAAGAGCAGTTCGAGCCTCCTCTGTATATGTATTTTTTTCATCCCACGGCTTCGGCAAATCACATTGCCTGTTCATCTTCGTAGATCAAATTATTTCCTGGATTGGATTTCACTTCACTATCTACGGTTCCATTGTGTGATTGGATATAACTATTAAGAATTTCTTTCGAATAAATCATAATTGTCTGTGGGGGTAGATATGGATTTTTTCTAAAAGCTGGCATATGTCCTTTAGTTCAAGCTGGTGGACATAGCGTTGCTCTAGATGAGGTTAAAATGCCGAAGGAGAAGGTCTTTCTAAAGGAAAGGCTAAACTCCCTTATCCAAAAAAAAGAAAGGCTAAACTCCTATATAGTAGAAGGGGCAGGCAACAATTTGCCTAAATATTGCAGAGGAGACAGCATCCCAATGTTGGTGTCTTGTAGAACTTAAGCCTGTAAGATTATACCCTCTTTAACAAACTCCATAATGATGCACCTCGACCAAGGTGACTCAACTCTAAGAACAAGAATCGAGCCATAGTACTTTAAATCTTCAATTTATCAATACTACCATCTTCATTTTCTATAAGGACTTAATCATTGTAGGGAATCTATTAAAGTCGAGAAATCTTCAAGCATGCAATCACACAATCCCTTGCATTTATAAAAGTTAGTGCTACTTGAATTATTACCCTATTAACTTGCAGCCTAGCTAGGGCATTAGTGCATGTGGCCACTAGATCTTTTGGACAAACTATATGATACTTCTGAAATTGAATTTTCCATACATTGGCAGTTATATGTACACATTAGTCAATTTAGTACAAGGTAATCAAATGACTTGTGGACATGGTTCACATTTGATTATATGCAACCTCAGAAGCTATATATCATATATGTATGCTTGACAGAAAACCATGGTGCATGTTTAGTGGATTGAATTGAATAGAATAATTTATAAATTTTGTCATATGTATTTATTTATTCAATTTATGTCTAGTACTCCAATATAACTAACCTGTCCTAAAAACTTTCGTCTCCTAATAGGCTTAAATTTACAGCAAATTCTATTTCATCCAAGTATTTGATATTTCTAAATCATCATCATAAATATATTTGATATAAAGTAAAACTTGCACTCAAAACTGACCATCTTATAATAAAAGCAGCTAGATCTTGGTAAGACACGGACAATTCGAACCGTTCACATAAAGATCATGGGCAAATTTGGTACATAATGTTGGACGATAAAATGGAGAATTTGTAACTTTTTCTTTTACAATATTGTCCAAGTATTGTCTAGTTGACCTCACCAAACATGTCACATAAGTACAGTACTTGTTACATTACATTGATTCTAAAAGACAATAAGAAGAATTAATGCATTTTCTTTAGAAAACAAGTACCTCAAGATCTCACTTAGAATTTCCCTAATTCATAGAGTCAGATCCAGAGTACTTGTCCCTCCTGCAATTTTAGTACTCTCATCTTCTTTCAACTTCTTAAACTTCGAGTAGGATGGATCAGTGTACAATGATAATGACAAGATGTTTTCATCATCCTGTAAACCTTGCTGCATTTGATCATCCTTCCGTAGTTCAACCCCGAGTGATAAATTCAAGTCGACTCCCCACTCCGACGCCTTCCTTTTTACCATAGTCTGCCTTTGGAGATTCATGGTTTGCTCAATGGGGTTTTGTCTAGATCGGCCTAGCGTGGATTCATGCCCGTTAAGCGACCCAAATTTGTCGGTCTTCTGAGTGGATATTTCATTGGAACAAGAAATGCTGCGGCAAATTTTATCATTTACTGACCTATATTGGCCGCCGCAGCCCAAGATCCTCTCACCAATTGGATTCTGCCTTATAGTATAATTACGTATCCATTTTCCATAATTATGCAGAGAAGAATCTCCAAATCTTGAGAAAGATCAATTCGGAATTTATTCGTCAGAGACTAAACTCCAAGAAACTTAATAAAAGAAGAAGGATTTTTGTATGAATTTCAAACATTATCTATGTACCTGATGGTAGAATGAAGAGGAAGTTGGCTTAGACTGTAGATATTCTTGTCTTCGCCTCCCATAAAAAGCCGGTGATCTGCCACCCCTGTAATGCGACGAATTGCATATGATTCCAATATTGAAAACCCTAATTGTGTCGAATAAAGATAAATGAATAGAGAAATGAAGAAAAAGCATACATTGGTTGGGCTCATCAATTTTCTTGCTTCTATACATCTGTTTAAACAAAATTTAAAATATTAAGGGTACAAAATATTGGTCATTAATTGATCTCTTTAGGTGCAAATATGCCTTGATTTCAATAATTATACATTCTTCAAATGTCACCTACCTGTAAATGACTCTTGACATGAGCAATTTTTAGTTCTTTGATATTCATCAATTGAAGCACTAATTTTGGAGTTGCTTCTGCACCAAATTAATCAAGAAAAACAGTCAATTAAATAAAATCTATTAGATCTATAAATTAATCAAAAATAAACTATCATCACCAATTTTACTCCTCTGATGGAGTTCATTTGGTACTTACTATCTTGTCCTCCAAGTCTTTCCACAGCATTAACAAAGCGAAGATGAAGATCAGACGTCCACCGGAGTCTAGGCATCTTAGATCTAACATAAGGCCTTACCAATGTATTCTTCTCACCCTCTTCGACTGTGCTGTTGCTTGAACTTCCTCCATCTCTAAGGTTGCAGGCTTCGTTTTTCGCTTCACTTTCTTCCTCTTCATCATTTCTCTCCAAAGGGCTTGTCTTAGAATATTCAGTTTCATCACTTCCCTTCATCTTTATCAGCTCGACTTCGAACTTTTTCTCGTATATACCTTCTATAATCAATCTGTACATATGTTATTAAGAACTGGAATTAGGGCTCCCTGGAGTACAAGAAAATGAACTCTAGTCCTCTTCTATATTCCTTTCGCTAGACATGCTTAAATGATAAATCTTCTAAATATAAGAGGTTTAACCAATCTTAACATGAAAATCCTTCAAGAATGATATTTATTTCAAGCCTAAATACTCCAAATGGAAATAAACAAAAACAATAAAGCCCTAGAGATGAAGATGGAAGACCTCTCTCTCTCTCTCAATTATTTATCAGTAGAAAGTTGAATGTATATATGCATCTATCATCTATGTTTGATGTTATTTAGAGATGAAAGATTATGTATCATGTGATCTAGGCCCGTTGTCATATGTCCACCTAAAGGAACTAGTTCTTGAAAATAATAATTTTTAAATCATTCATTGCTTAAAATAAATCAATTAAGCTTTAATTTTCACAGAGTTCAAAATCAGCTTTAGACACTATTCTACATAACTTATTCAACTTTCAAAGTAAATACAAAAATCCAGGAAACTTGAGTCCAAGTAAGTTCAAATTAAACTTTTGTAATTCTTGTCTCTTTACATAGAAAAACAAGCTTTGGGACCACAAAAGTTTGAAATTCCATCATTTTTATAGGAAAAATTGTAATAGCGACCCCTAACTTTTCACTTTTTTTTGCAATTTATCCTAACATTCACTTTGTGCCATCCATAGTCCCAAACCTTTCAAAAATATATTAGACCGTTAGTTGGCCAGGAAAATAAAAACTTGACCAATTTTTACAAAACTAAAAAGGGTAAAATGTTATATTTATATTTTTTCAAATGTTATTAATAATCAGAACAATTAAATTAAAAACAAAAAATGAAAAGAAATCTGCCCCAACCACACCCACAATCTTCATCACCTTCTTTTTCTGAGGAAATCATTGAAAATGACCCAATAACCCATGTGTATTTCCAAAGTAACATTTGACCAGTTTTTAAAGAAAAAAATGAAAATTGATTTTAAAGGTCAAAATTCCAAAATACCCTCAGACGGCCACTTTCCCATTTGCTTACAGTCGGCCAAAACCAAGGAAAAGCTACGATCGATTTCCAGTCGATAGACATTTTCAGTTCATCTCCGGCGACCATATTCTTGTTAAGGTAAGTTTCGAGTTGTTAATTAATTAGATTAATGTTTAGATTTTCATATTGTGTGAGAATGTTGATTTGTGGAGGTTCTTGGAATGTATTATTTGATAGGTAGGTGTAGAAGTATGAATATGGGTCTAAATTGGAAAATAATATGTGGATTTTGAGATTTGCAAACTTTTCTCGTCGGAAATGGAGATTTTCTGACGAGAAAAGCTGAAAAAATGCGACTGCATTTGCAGTCGACATTTTGGGGAAAACCCAGCTCTTAATAGTCGGGTACCCGACTGTTAACAGCTGATTGGCCCAACAGTCAGCCCATGACTTTTTTTGTTTTTTCACGGGCTGACTGACTATTAAGTGGGCCGACTACAATAACAATTTTTTTTTAAAATTTGGGCTGCTTAACAGTCGGCCCATAATAATGAGCCGACTGTTTAGTCACCCCCATTGACTTAAGCGGGCCAGTTGTTACAGTCGGCTCTCTGCCTTTATTTTTTTCTTACATATATTTAAGAATTTCATTTTAAATAATTTTAATTATTAGTTTTTAATAAATAATAATTTATTTATTTGTAAAATTTAAATAAAATATTTAATTTTAATTTTAATTTGAATATTTTTTTTATTTCCTCATTTTTGATAAATAATAATTTTTCATCCTCGAATTTAATTAATTTTTATAATTGTAATATTTAATAATTCTTTTAATTTTAAATTTAAATTTCATATTTAGTTTTATTAATATTTTTTTATAAATAATATTTTTTTCGTTAATCGAATTTCATAAATTCTTATCATTGTAATTTTGAATAATTATTTAATTTTAAATTTCGTTTTTATTTTTATTAATAGTTTTTTTATAAATAATATTCTTTTTGTTAATCGAATTTCATTAATTCTTGTCATTGTAATTTTGAATAATTATTTAATTTTTAAATTTCATATATATTTTTATTAATTGGGCTGATTGTTAATAGTCGCCCAAGACTGTTAACAGTAGACGGACGTCGTTAATGATGTCCGAAGGTCTGCAGATCATCCGTGGGTCCTGATACTTGTGCATTATTTGTGGACCAATCAACCATGCTCGAGCTTGACTATGATCATTTCGACAAATTCTCACTTCGCAAGTATGTTCCCTTGCATATTTGCGAACTACAAAGCACTCATTCGTGTCCATCTTAGTCGCTCTCAAGCGCCAATTGCAATTGTCGTCAATGCAGGCAACTGTCAACAATGATTTGGTTGATTTCTTTACCTTGAACTCAAAGTTATATTTTAATGTCATCCGGTGCATAGTTTCCTGCAAATCTTTCTTGGTTTCAAATAGTTGCTCGACATACAAATCCTCATCATCGGGAACCACATGCGAAGAATTGGAGGACGGTTCACTTGTTCCACCCCCTGAGCTCCCACTCCGCTCAAGTCTCTGTCGGGATAAAGCAATTAAATTTTCATTTGTGAAATTATTTATATTTTCGTTGTCCTCAAATGTCGATGGAATTCTATGCGTAATAATGACTTCACGATTAGTAACAACTGTCTCGAAAATAACCACATCATCTGTAGGAACTATCTCCACTGTCTCCCAAAAATCTCGGTCATTATTATCCTCTCAATCTGAATTTTCGCGTTCACCTTCGACAACATCCTTCTTAACTAAATAATTCAAGAACAGTCCGAGTCCTATGCATTTTATTCAATTCTAATAGATAATTCAATTCAGCATCATTAGTAACAAATATATGTGGTATCGGAATGGACGAATCCCCATAACCGTTGAATAAATATCTCAGTTGCATATCGTACTGAGAAGAATCGACATTCAGCTTATTTTACAAATCCTAGTACACTTTCGCATATGATGCACTCTCTGTTATGGGAATTTCAATACAACCACATACATTACTCGTCCATCTTCATTCCCATCTATTATTTTCATTCAGTTCAAAATCACCGAAATAACAGACCGGGATTATCATATCTGCATGACGATATAGAATTTTTAAATCAATTACAACAACAAAAATTTAGATATTTATTTATTTAATCAACTTGTAATTAAAATTATAAGACAATTGCCAAAATATAAATTAATACTAAAAAAAATTCGTAAAACAGCCGACTATGGACTATTTTACAGCTGACTGTCGGTTGGTTGTTAGACAGTCGACTGTTTAACAACCGTCGATCGACTGTTAGAAAATCGTCTAACAGCCGGCTGTTAGACAGTCTTTTGACAGTCGGCTGTCTGTCGTCTAATAATCTTCGTTAACATCCCACAGTTAATCACCGGACTGTTTATTTTGCGTATGACTTTTTATTTTTTTATGGTTCTAAAGAAAAAAATTATAGATCTGTTAAAAAAAATTCTAGTAACTACTGTGTTATTTAACTACTCAAACGTACACTAATTTACTGAAATCAAAATTAAGCATGTGTAAAAATATACTTATCAATTTGAAGTAATTGATTTGAAACAAATTCTGGCTTCGTGTTTGAAAGTCTTTTGATATTTTGAAGTTCATGCAGATGAAAAATGAGAGTTTTTCTGTATTCGAAACTTGTTCTGCAGTTTTATAAGTGGAGAAGTGTTTAATTTTCAATTATTAACTAAAAGGGTAATAATGTCTTTTAAACTGTCCAATATTTTGTAATTATATAATATATTTAAGAGCATCTCTGCCTTTTACCATTCAAGAGGTTAATGTAATAATTTTCAAGTTTTTAAAAATCAAAGTGGAAATAAGGACCTTTGACTAGGTCAATTTTAAAAGTACCCCTCTTTTTCTCCTTGTCAATGACGGTCGCGACGCAGCCACTCTCTCTTCTCTCCGAAGCCCACTACATTTTCTCCTCTACCTACACTTGGTTTTTAATTTCTATCCACGTCGTTTCTAGTTACAAAGGTCCAATATTTTGCTGATACTTTGCCAAATCTGGTTTTGTAGAAATTCGAAAATCAATTAGGGAGTGAAAACTGGTTTTTTTCAATTCTACAAACCTGATTTTCCTCTGAGACCCTTCAAAAAAAGTCAATATTTGGTACCCATTTTTGCCGGTGCAAATGAGGGATCTAGAGTAACTATTGTGTTTATAGTGAAGGATGAGAAACCCTTTAGAAGTCTTGTGAGTATCGGGGAGAATCTAGGTTCTATTGGGTCTTTGTTGCTATTTGAAGCTCCAAAAGTAGTGGAGACTGCAAATAAGGGCCTCTATATTAACCTGATTGTCGAGGTCTGGAGAGGACTTGAGTTTACGGTGTTGCTAATGGAAGGTGAGTTGGGAAGTTCAATGGTGGTTTGTTTTGGGTGTGGATGGAGGACACGGAGGCGAGAGGTGGACGTTGATATCATATTGATGAAGATTTACCTATGACGACGTCGTTTCTCCCGTAGGGAGGGCCTAGGGTTGGGATCTAGGCGAGAAGTTGGAGAGGTTTGTTTTGGTTTTGCAGGATGAAGTTTTGGTTTTGGCTAAGGTTTGATGGTGGCGGTGACGACGGCGGTGATTGGTTTTGGTTTGATGATGACGGTCGTGGTGGTAGTTGTAGCGACGACGATGCGTGGGTTGATTTCTTGCTTGGTATAGTTGGGGTGGGGGTGGGTGAGTGAAGGAGGTGAATAGTGATTTTCATTTATTATTTCTTTCTTTTCTTTTCATTAAAAGGAGAAATATGAGATTTACAAAAATGCTCGTAGTTAAAATGGTCAAAATATTCAATTTTTGCATTTTTCAGTCAACTGATGGTGGAATAGATGGTTTCAATCCATTTAGACCTCAAATGCATATTTTTAAAAGGTTTAGGACTGTGACTAACACAAAGTAAAAATTATGATAAAGTCTACAGAAAATGAAATGTCAGGGACTGCTAATGCAATTTTCCCTTTTATACCATCATTATCAAGAGACTCTATTATAGCAGCCTGGAAAAGTCTTCTAACATTTTATCTTCCTTTTCACATTTGCCTCCATTTTTGATTTCGAATACGTTGACTAAGTTTAGAAGTCAGTCCAACTCATAGTTAAGTGACATTTTGTTTTTCAAATTTATAATTTGCTTTCTAAAGTAACATATTACTTCAATTTTGACCAACAAAAAATTTATTTATTTTCTTTAGTGTAAACTTTCTTAAATAAGTTTTTATGCTAGTCAAACATGCAATTAGCCTCTGTCTGGTTCAATTAAAATATAACTATAAGTTAAAGTAAATAATTAATTTTAATCACACATTTTATGGGTCCAGGACTTTTTAACAATGTTCTATTAACTTTTATCAAAATATATTAAAAAACTAATTTTTATATAAACCACACAAGGGTTAATCGGTTTGATGAATATAGTTGACCACCGATGGTAATCCCTTGTGCTATTGGACTTGTTTTAATACCAATAAAACATCGTATAATTTCCACTTTGAAGGCCTTAAATGCTGGAAAAAAAAATACACATGAAGACCAATTTGCTTCATGAACAAGATTGGACGAACATGCCATTGAACTAGGTCAATAACTAGAAGACTATGAAGCAGAGAGGTCAATATATGCATGAAAAGGTGTTGAAACTTAAGTTATCTGAAAATTTTATGGGAATTTGACATCCTTAGAGATTTAAAAAATAATAAAAAAAATCTATGAAGTTTAAGAAAAAAAATATTATATTCAGTCCTAAATAACTTGCTTGGAGGCCAACAAATACTCTAACAGGTTGTTGGGGGAGAATATACGTCCAAATTACTCGTAGTCTAAAATTACCTCTCCAAATTTCAAGGGTCCCAAGAAGGCCATATTGGGACTGCTGCATTCATTAGACCATGGCTTGTTATAGTTCATACTGAACTAAACTCAAGAAAAAATTGCATTTTTGCAGCTGCCTTGGCGTCGGGAATCTCGTTTGTTTTTCTATGTGCTGGAATTTGGACAATTTCTAGAATTAAATATACTAATCAATTACATTAAGTAACCAATCTATATTGATTAGATGTTTCATTTTAATCTGATGCAAAAATTGCATTTTAGGCGTAGCCGTTGTAATTATGTATTTGGGGTTTGTGCTGAGGAACTAATAAGAAATAAGATCAAAAACAAATAAATAAATAAATCTTGAAGAATTGTATTAGACAAAGCGTCTTCCAATCGGTTATATGAAGGATCATTTCATTATTTGGATTTAGATGCAGGTACAAAATATAATTAATGTAATCCTTATGTTGCAATTGTCCATGTCCATGTGGAAGACAAATATGGAAATTTAGAATGGGAATGAAATTTATGACGGCTCGCAAATTTTGTGTTATTTTATATATATATATTTTTTCTTGTATGCTATTTTTCTGTTAACAATAAAGATCTTGTGGGCAAATAAAGAAAATTTGTCTTAGTTTCCAACCAGAAGAGCAAGATAATTATCTATATTGTTTATTAGATATTTGTGCAAAAGATTAGTTATAAATAAAGAAGAAAATTTTGTCCATACATTGTTCATTATGTCTAATCCTCTCCTACTTATGAACTTATCAAATATTATCAAATATGTTCTATTCGATACTCAAAACCCTAATCTTTCATATTCTAGAGGAAGAAATGGTGGTGGTTTTGAAATACATCATTTAAAAGTGAATAGTGCTACATGTACCCATTGGTTCACACAATGGTTTACACAATCTGATGTGGCGATATTTTGACATTTTGAAAATGAAAATCTCGTTGAGCCAGAGAAATTGGATTTTTTTGGAAATGTTAAACCTCACATCCACCATTTGCCCGCCATTTTGCCCGCCATTTCACCTCTCTTCCAAATCCCCCTCTTCCCCCCCTCACCCCACAAAGGCGATTGAGAAATGGAAAGCTGAACCCGAGAAATTGGATTTTGCTGTAAATGTTAAACCTCAACTCCACCATTTGCCTGCTATTTTGCCCACCATTTCACCTCTCTTCCAAACCCCCCCCCAACACAAAGGCGACCGAGAAATGGAACGAGGGGAAACCTGGCTTGATGTCGGCGACGGCGCGACGGTGAGTCCAACCTCATTATCTGCACCGTTCGTGATTCACCCGAAACCCAGTTATTGTAGAGAAGAATATGAAATGGAAGGAGGCAACTCTGACGGAGGCAACATCGAGTCCGGCAACAACATGGGTAACATTTCTTTTCTTTCCTGGCAGTATTGTTAATCCAAGAATTTGTATTTTTTTGTAATCTTCATATGCCTAGATACCGTAGAGCGTGAAATGATTTTGGCAATTGCACTGGGCACCAACAATTTATTTGCATGATAATTACGCATTATTCACTTATTTATGACTTTTTATTTAATTATTTATGGTGAATTAAGTGATAGTTAATCTAGTGTACAATAAGTTAATTATAGGTAAACCTCAATTTAGATGCAGTTTAAGAAATTGAAGTGATAGTTAATCTGATTGATTGTTGAAATTTAAGAAATTGAAGTGAATTTAGAGGTAAACCTCAATTTATATTTGCTGCTTACAATAGCATTAATCCATTTCTTGGGCTACATCTTTATTTTCTTATACATACACAAACTCACATATTACGATAAAAAAAAAAATATTTATTTGAGTAACATTACTTATAAGTAGGGCTTAAAAATAGCATATTATAGGATAGTGAGTCACTTTCATGTTCACTAATAGGACAGTGCTTAAATTCACTACTGCTTACAATAACATTTTAGATGTAGTTTGATTGTTGTTCATTCTTAAACCTCAATTTAGGTCCAATTGAAAAAAGGCTTATTTTGATTGTTGTTCATTCTTTAGTACAATCATATCCATTACAAAATGTACACTGTCCCCCTCCAAGAGTTCGTATTTTGATTTGTTGTTCCTCCTGTCATGAATGTAGGTATTTTGGAAATCCCTTCATCCGAAGACGATAATTCGAATGACATGAGTTTACAAGAAGGAACTGATATTATTGTGCCTAGTGTTGGAATGAAGTTCCAAGATGAGAATGAGGTGTTCGAATTTTACAAGAACTATGCATACCAAGTCGGATTTCCAGTAAGGAAAAGAAATTCAAGGAAGGGTGAGGATGGGGTTGTGCGTTATGTCACTTTCACATGTAGTCGGGAGGGCCGTCGAAGTACTGGCTCAAATTCAATCTTGAAGCCTCAACCAACAATGCAAACAGGTTGTAAAGCAAGATTAACAGCATGTTCAGATCTAAGTGGCGCATGGCATATTAACACTGTTCATCTGGAGCATAATTACAAAACAAGCCCGTCGAAATCAAGGCTATATCATTGCAATCGAGAAATCAGTGCACGTGTGAGAAGACAGCTTGAAATAAATGACATAGCTGGTATACCATTACATAAGAGTTTTAACTCAGCCGTGGTTGAAGCCGGTGGTTATGAAAATATTATGTGCATTGAGAAAGATTGTAGAAATTTCATTAATAAAGTCCGACGGTTAAGACTGGGTGAAGGAGATGCTCTTGCAATACAAGCTTATTTTACGAAGATGCAAGCACGCAGTCCTGGTTTCTTCTTTAGCATAGACTTGGATGATGAGACCCGACTACGGAACGTGTTCTGGGCAGATAACAGGTGTAGGCAAGCGTGCAAGGAGTTCGGTGATATAGTTACATTTGACACCACGTATTTGACTAACAAGTACGAGATGCCTTTCGCTCCTTTTGTTGGGGTAAACCATCATGGACAATCAACTCTACTCGGATGTGGCTTGCTATCTAATGAAGACACAAGGACCTTTGTATGTCTATTCAAAACCTGGCTTGAATGTATGCATGCTCAAGCTCCATGTGGGATAATTACAGATCAAGACCGTGCTATGCAAAATGCAATTGAAATCGTGTTCCCGAACACAAAGCATAGATGGTGCCTGTTGCATATTCTAAAAAAGTTACCAGAAAAATTTGGTGGTCATAGACATAAAGCTTCCATTCTTGCTACCGTTCATGCGTTGGTATATGATGTGCAAAGTTGCGAGGAATTTGAACAAGGATGGAATAAGATGCTCGCCGAATATGACTTGCTAGAACATGCTTGGTTGAGCAGCCTGTACAATGAAAGAGGTCGATGGGTACCATGCTTTTTGAAAACCATATTTTGGGCTGGTATGTAAACCACGCAACGGAGTGAAGGTATAATGCATTTTTTGACGGCTATGTTCATTCGAAAACATCTCTGAAGCTGTTGTAGAGCAATATGAACGTGCCTTGAGAAGTAAAGTTGAAAAGGAGTTCCAAGCGGACTTCAAATCATTTTCACAAATGATCCCATGTGCGACAAGGTACGACATGGAAAGGCAATTCCACTCAGTTTACACCATCGCGAAGTTCAAGGAATTTCAAGAACAATTTACTGGAAAGGTGTATTGTGAAGTCTTAGGACTTCATGAGACGTACTTGCATACTACGTACGATGTACGTGAGGACATTATTCTGAACAACTGTATGAAGACAAAAATCTTTAAAGTGTGCTTTCGTAGAGATGAATGCGATTTTGAGTGCAGTTGTCACCTGTTCGAGTTCAGAGGAATTATTTGCAAGCACGCGGTAACGATTTTGATTCGAAACCAAGTGCACTTAGTTCCTAAGAAGTACATTCTGAGGAGATGGAGAAGGGATGTGAATAGATTGTACACGAGGGTTCCAATTACTTATGATGGTTGGATTAGTACTCCAGACCAAATTAGATATGAGCAAATGTGCAATGCGTTTGCGAAGTTAGCAGACTTCGTAGCACACGATGAGTCACGGTCACGTGGTATCATGGAATGGATTGAAATCCAAACAAATGATTCTTCCATGTTGAAGTATAGTAGTGTGGGCTCTCAACGCTTGGATGAAGCCGGAAAGTGTGCTAGCGGAATCATTTTCGACCCAAAATACACAAAAAGCAAGGGAGCTCCTAAAAAACTTCGCCGAAAGGGATGTCTAGAAGCTGGTTCTAGAAAATCAAAACTCAGTCGAAAGGTATGATTTCGAGCAGAATTCTGTAATTTGATAATCACTCTACAGATTGAACTGAGTGTGTTCTCCATGATTTATAGATGGCAAACTCATCTACATGGAACGGGCAAAAAGACAGTTTCGTCCTCATTAAACGTTCAGGTGCACTTCTTGTTGCAATGAGATCTCTTGTATAATGTTCAATGTTCGGTAATGAGTTAAGCTTGTCTTCCATAATGATAATTGGTTGTTTGGAATCAATTTGTATTTGTTTCAAGTTGGCAAGATGATTCATGGTTGAAAGACCAGTAGCAGTAGCCATTGGATAAATTATAGCATTTGAGTTGATGAGATTTGAAGTCCAGACTCCTTCACATATCATGTTTTCAAGGCATATTTTAGATTTTAAATGTTGTTCAAGCAAGGGCACTGCTAGAAATTAATGGTATTTGTTTAATTGTCTTTCCTTCAACTCTATTTCTGCCTATTTAATTGGTGTTAGAAAAAATTTTATCTATAAGAAACCTTTATAAATTGAAGGTCACCGAGAGCATATTGTATCAATGACTTGCCATACTTTGCCATACTTCAATGATTTTTTAATGAATTCCAATTTCGCAGGAGATCGGCACGCAGGAGAGCATTGGAGATTTTGATGTATTCCAGCTCATTTTTATGTAGGAGTTGTTTTTTGATGTACAAATTTTAAATTCCAGCATTTTGATGTAGTTTTAAATTCCAGCATTTTGATGTAGTTGACTGTTGTGAGTTTTAAATTCCAGCATTTGATGTAGTTGACTGTTGTGGAATCTTGGTAATATATTTTTGACGAGTTTTATATTAGGTACAACATTGGTTTTCTTTAATTTAGCATGGGTTTTCAGGTGTTGCACCAACTTGCATTCCATTGGTTGACTGGTGTGCATGATGGTAGATAGTTGCTGCTTTTTGCACGTATAAAGCTAGTCGAATCTTCTCTTGGAAAACTTACTTCAGATTGTAAAGTTAACATGTTGCCCAAGATGTTGCTGGTTTGAGAACAAAAATCTTGAGATCCAGCTACTTTAAACGGATTGAATTGTTTGCTCTGGGTTCATAAACCTTGTAGCAGAATGTGGGTTCATAAAACTATAGAGGTTTCTGAATGATTGAAGCCTATTTATATAACACTTAGAGATGATTCATGGAAAAATAAGATCAACATTGTAAGTACTGCAACATAATTGGGTAGACAACCAAATAAGCAATGTACTGCAACATGGAATTTGATTGACAACACTTGTAATAGTTCACTACATACATCAAGACAACTTCACAGAAAATGTGCTCCAAAGACAGCCATCACTGCAATTTTAATTACAATAAGTCGAAGCTACTCTATTACATATATTTTATTCTACTTTGCGTATGGTGATGTTGAATGAAATCTCCAAGTTTCTCTCCTCGGTTATTTTTGCACATGTCGTCAACATACGGGACAAATCGTCGACCGGTTCACTTCCGTTGGTAGTGCCACTTGATTCACCTTGCAATGAATACTCTTTATACGGCGAAATTTTAGAGAACTTGAAAAGTCGACAGTTGCAGGTACAACTATGGAACAACAACCCTTTATTATCCGAATTCTTTTCTACCTCCAACTACTTAAAGAAGCCCTCGTCACAGTTTGGGCATTTAATCTTTTTTGGACATTCCGGCAACATGTGTCCCGCAATCCTACAAGAATGACATAATCCCCTGTTTCGGCCACCCATAGAACAATCCCAATCCAATAAAAACAATTAATCAAGTGACAAAAATATTGAATCTGAGTAAAGAACAGAGACATTAAAAAATTTAATCAAGTGCTAAAAAATGAAATGTACATACTATATATGCTTGTTGAAATAAAAGTAACTGTAACACATGAAAGATGTGCAAAAAACAGATTACATAGTGCCTTAAATTAACCTTTTATTCTCTTTACATTTGAAGTTTTGAAAGTTCATTCTTATAAAGAGTGGGTGTAAGAAAAGTCTCAACATTATTCTCTAACGCCATTGTCACAAAAAAAATAAAAATCATTCGTTCTCTTATGTACGCAATTTGGTGTTATTATTCACAATCGTTTTAGATACATTAAAGACGGCAATCGATTGCTTTATTGTAATTTTGTTTTTCTATTTAAGTTTTGAATAATTTGCTTCGTTGAAAAGTATGTGATTACTATGGTTTTTCCATAACATATAACGAACTAAGCTAGTGATGTGAAAAAAAAATGTGTATAACAAGCTTCGCAAAGAGAACCAAAAGAACTGCACCGGTTGGATTACATGTTTTAAGGCATACTTGTTATGACTACTTAACATAATTAAATGCTAATGACCTGTTTTGGCAGATCTTTTAAATTTGCTTACGACGTTAAGAAACTGTTTTTAAACATGCTTAATAATTTTCTTATTCGAAACATAATTAAATATTTTTCCCCGTTCCTTCTCGTAATAATGCCCAGAAACATAGCTGCAAATCTTTGTGAAAATTTCTTACTGAAAACATGAAAATATTACCTACCACTCCATAGCTCCAAAAATAAGTGAAAATAATACCAAAACAAATGTTAAAATAATACCAAAAATGGATATAAAAATCGTTTCAGATCTCAACCTGAAGGAGCTATTTCAAATACTGTGATGCTGTTGTCTTCCCCGTTCTCCTCGTCCTGGCTAATTGAAGGAAATCTTCGTCTCGAATACAAATCCACTGTTGCAGAGAGGGATTTCATCCCCTCTTTAGAGAGAGAGAGAGAGAGAGAGAGAGTCTAACAGAGAGATTGTGAGTTTTCATTGTAAAGTGTGAAAGGTTCAACCCTACCCATACAGATAGATAGAGAGCGTCTGAAGAGAGAGAAATTGTCAGCATTCATTGTAAATTGTCATTTTCTTGTTAAATGAAGAGAGAGGAAAGAGAGAGATATTTTGACCAGTCTAGATGTTTTTTTGAATTCAAATGTATCGCCACGTCAGCATTGTAACATTCGGGATTCCTTTGTGTACATTTAGAATTTTCCTTTAAAAGTTTACAAAAATATTGAGGGATTCATGTCTCATCATCATTTATTTGGAAAAATCATATATGCACTTGTAAAAAATAGATAAGTTAGGCATGCATGCATATACATAGGAGGACAAATTTTCTATAAGAGTTTAAGATTTTAAACCACATGATTCAACATGTGGGAGATAATAACTCTTAAGTATTAAAAGATAATTATTTTCAACGAAAAATATAAAGGGAGCAATATAAAGATGTCTGGCTAGCATAATAATCTTCAATTGAAGCCTGCTTGAAGAAAGGGGGGGGGGGGGCATGTTTCCCCCCGAAAATCCCTCGTATGTGGCCTAGGATTTCTAGCAAAAGCCCCTAATATTTATAGGGTATCCCGCATATTCCTTCTTATATATGTTGAGTTTAAAAATGCATTTATGTAAACATTTTTCATGTATACACTTGCTACATGTTGAGAAAGTTGTTGGGGAAATTTACACTGATTACATGCATATTATATTCACAAAAGCATATCAGTTATTTGCATGAAATCGAAACGTAATTTCGACTTACTGAAATAGGATTTGAGAAGCAAAACATAAAAGTTACCGAATCTGAATGCATGGATATGGATTCATCCCTTTCGATTCTTGAATGAAAGCAAATTATTCTTTTTGATCAAACCTCGCAGAACAAACATGTAAATAATGTTAATCAGTTTCTGAAATCAAATCATAATTAAGAGAAATAAAAAAAATGAAGGAAGAAAGATGCAAGTGATGAATTTTTGGTCGAGGTAAGTGTTTGACACTTGGTCCTTAAGATGAATTTGCCCCGTATCGATGCTAACGATTTTCCGACAATCATCTCCCAAGATACAATGACCACGTCAAGTCATAGGAGCACTTCAAATGACTTCGACCAGCGAACTCGAACGGAATTCCCTCTCTACCAAAGAAATGCATGAAAATGCTATGGAATTAGAAATGAGAGAATTGCAAGAGGAGAATGAATGCTCAATGCAATTGGTGTACCCAAAATCATGTCCATGGGGTTCTATTTATAGACGTAGAAAGGGTGCAAATGAAGTAGTGTGGGCCAAAACATGCATCCTTTCAAAAAGTTGCAATACTTGACCAAAACTTGTATCTTTTCGAAAAGTTACAACACTTCATTTCTTCCAACTTTGGTCTGCAATTTCTCATTCATTCGAAATTGGTTTCGAGATTCCAAATATACCATAACGATCTACTCGACGAGTAGAATAAATTGGTCTATTTACTTTTGTAATTTGACCATCGGATCAAGTCCGAATATTTGGTCGAAGTTGACACATAGTCACACCTTTTCATTTTCTACTTTTACACACCTTTTCATTTTTCAATTTTTGGTTAATTATTTAAACCAATTCCAACGAAAGTTTATTAGGTAGTATTAATAAAAAAAATAGAAAAATACCAATATTCTGTTCATGATAGAGTCTAATATAATCGATAAATTTTGTCATGTATTTCTCATTTTTAATCGTGTTAAGTCCCGTTGCATACATTATAGCAAACATCACTACAACAAAATTAGGCTTTTGCAACACATAAAACGCAACATTTGTTAATTAAGTGTTGCCAAAGGCGTTTATTGCAAGGTTCAAATATGTGAATGTTGCCATTAGTTGATATAATTACGATTTGGCAACATTTTTTAAACAAGTGTTGCTAATGTTGGTTTTTGCAACGTTTATTCAAAGTTGCGAAAAACTATCTATTTCGCAACGTTTTTAAAGTGTTGCCAAAAAAATTTCTGTTTCGCAACGTTTTTAAAACGTTGCGAAAATATCACCTTTCGCAACGTTTTTTAAAAACGTTGCGAAACTTTGCGAAATATCACCTTTCGCAACGTTTTTAAAACGTTGCGAAAGGATTCCCAAGTAAGCCCCATAGAAAAGTCCCAAGTCCAATAGAGAGGCCCAAATAATTTACCTTCATCCTCTAAAATCCCTAATCGTATAATCTCTCACACAGTCCCTAATTTCATCCTCAAATTCCTCCGTCATTCCGCGCATTTCATCCCTAATTTCTTCATCAATTTCATCCCGATTCTGCCAGTCTCTTCCGACTTTCGACGCCAGTAGAAGATTTTGAGACGACATCGACACCGATTGTATGGTTCTCCTGCGTCCGGTTGTCCGATTTCACTAAGGTCAGTTCATTCTGTTTCCCCAGTATATAAGTTTGGATATTGGATGTTGATTCTTCTTAATGTGGGTAACTAATACAAGGGTTTCCTATAATTTGATTATGAGTCAATTTCACATGCTGTTTTTCGACTGAACTGTTCGACGAGACGGTTTCTTGTGATAGGTGTTTTAATTTGAATGCTAGTAGTTTTAATCAAATGGATTTAGCCATGTTAGTTTTGATTCTATGGATGACAAAAATAAAGGCATTCGTTTATTAGTATTTAATTTTTCATAAGGATCCTCCATTATTAGTATTTGATTTTATAAACTGATATAGTTTAGCAGTAAACTTTGGTTCTTCTTTTATATCCATTTGTATTGGAGCTTGCTGTTGAATATTTGATGGAGCTTTTACATGTGAAACTGTTTAAACATGAATGACCAGCAAGAGCAGAAAATAATTAGGTAAGGATTATTCAATCTAGGTCTTGCTTTCGGGTTCAATACTACACGTTGTAGAACTCAAGCAAACAGAAATATTTCGGGTGTCAATTATTACATTGGTATTTTGAGGAGGAGGAAGAAGTTGTTGCGGAAGGAAAGATTGTAACAACAGATCCATTTGCAAAGGTTCATCACTTACCACTTGGACGAGACTGCTGGAAAGTTTGGGTTGAGGAAGTGTACATGAATAGTTTGACATTATATAGACCGACAAATGAACTTCGGACTCTTAGTGAAGCCATAGGAAGTACTGTTGCTTGGCCGAAGAGCAGTATTAGGCTTATTTGACATCATATCTTAAGATTTCACTCGCTTTTTAGATCTCCTTTTTGGTTGATTAGTATCTTTTAAGTTTTTTATGCGGTTGTAGGGTTGGAAACTATCTGATATGATGTTCGCAACTAGGCGTGGCTGAAACGATGCATGTGCTTTTGTAGGAAAACAGATTTTGGATTGATATATAGGTTGTATAGGCTAGAGTTTCATGTATTTGCATTTTGTATGGTTAAAAAATATGTAATGAAATTTTAATCTTATTTCCATTTTGTATTTTCATACGGGTTTTATGTGTATTGAAAAAGACAAATTGAGTTTGTGCACTACTTTTTTTCAATTGTTGGTAAATTTGTATTTTTGATTCAGCAGTAATCCTGGTGAAAACAGCAAAAACAGAGAAAATGCAAGAAAAATGGGGAGCCTACAGCAACATTTTTTAGGCGTTGCTGTAGCATCTACGGCAACGTTTAAAAAACGTTGTCGTAGGCTTCTCATTCACAGCTACGGCAACGTTACATAAACGTTGCCGTTGACAGCTACTGCAACATTTTTTAAACGTTGCTGTAGCATCTACAGCAGCGTCTAAAAAACGTTGCAGTAGCTCTCTACGGCAACGGTTTTTAAACGTTGCCGTAGATGCTACAGCAACGTCTAAACAGCGTTGCCGTAGGCTCCCACTCTACGACAACACTGAGGTTTGCAACATTGGTCTAAACGTTGCAAAAAGTCTTTGGCAACGTTTTTCAAACGTTGCAAAAGACCTTTTTTGTTGTAGTGCATGTCACTAGGCTTGATTCATTTTCTTTCAACAACCGTACATTCTCCTTTTTAATCGTGTTAAGTCTTTAACTTCACGGAATTCTGAATTTGGAGATTATGGAGCTTGGAAAAACCCTGAAAATGGCTGGCCCTGATTGCATGTAAATATTTATATGTACCTATATTACCAGTTGTAGAAGAGTTCAAGGAGGAAATAATATTGGAAAGGTATATTGTTAAAAATTATGAACAAATAAAAATAATACAGACACATTAATAAGAACGAACAAAGTTGTATATTAATCTTCTGTCTCAGTTTACAATTATCCAAGCCTTTCAGATTGATAATATCAATCAATGTTGGAAAAATTCCATCGAATGGGGCCTCTGTGTGTGTGTGGGGTGCTATTTTTAAGGTTTAGTCGATAAGGTGATCACTAAGTTTAATTTTGGACTAATGGATATTAATTCTCATGGGATTAAAGTGTAGAAACTGGAATAATTATTTTAAATTAATGAGGGACCAATTTAAAATAATCCAATTTAAAATAATTGAAAGATAATAATCAATTATTTAATATGGGGTCATGGTCCCCAATTGCACGTCACTTTCAAAATCTCTGCATCCTCATTAACAGAGAACAGATCTCAAGAAATTACGTAGCAGTTGGAAGATTATAATCCATTCAGAAAACTCAAATTTATGGATCAATGTACGCTTCCGCATTTATTTTTTGTTTTCTCATTAATTTTAACATGGAGATTTAATAAAAATATGTGAAAGGATTTATGAATCTGGTTCCTTTCAATTTCCTACAATCAATACTTATATATTTTTCAGATGATGACATCACATTCAGTTAAGCGTAGCAAAAAACCATTTCTTACTTTTAAATAAAAATATTTCTTTTTATGAAAGTAACTCCTATCTGAACTTACTTATTTTAATTTTCACCAGCAAAAAAAATTACTTGTAAAATTTACTTATTTACTAAATTGTAAACTTAACTCTAAGTTAACTTTTTTAAGTTTAATCAAAGGCAATTATCCAGACTCAGTATACTCACACAAATATTCTTCACATAATATTATTAATTAAAAAAGACCGTGACCGAATTTGTTTATTATCATGTCTTATTTAAAATCCCAATTTTCTTATTTTTAAAGAACTGAAAAGATTCATCACAGCATCCAACCTATGTAGTCAACTCCCAACAGTACTTGATTTCACCATTAATTGTTATAATACCTTGTATGGAAACATGTGTATCGGCCTATTAATTCGGATCTGGCATCATTTGAGAATGAGCATGTCTGTCGTTTTATGCTTTTCTTAATAATATATCAGCACTTCAATAAACTAAATAATCAATCAATGTGTTCATTTTTCGATGCAAGGTTTCGACGTCCATGCATGTCACATGATGCATGTTGCATTCATATACACATACATGAACACACACATATACATACACGCATAAATGTGTGTGTGTGTACACCAGATGTGCTATACCTCTTAATACATTTGTGATATCTATATGCATTATACATTTGTATCCTTTTAATTGCTGAAAAAAGATGACGTGTCAAAAATACGTTGAAAGAAAAATAACATAGGATAACAAATGTAAACTTGCACTATACAAAATATTCAACCAACTTCACAATTAAATATTTCAATGTTCAATGGTAGGTGGATATATTCCATCTACAAAATTTTATAAAATTGGACGAAGCTTGAAATTTACGTGGTTACATTGAATAATATAATTGGATGGAATTCAAACACATCTTTGACTTCTTTGTTTTTTTAAGGGAAATTGAACAAGGTCTAAAACTTATGATTTATATAGCAAGTTAATCATCAAACTTTCATTTTGAATATTTTAATATTCAACATGTTTGTTTATGCTAATAATTCCCGTCTATTGACTGCTAGAATGTCAATTTATTTTTTATTTTTTATTTTTTATTTTTTTGGGTTGTACAAATGGTTGTATTTCTCATTTTCATTTTAAAAAAATGAATTAAAAAAAAAACATAAAAACGAGAAGAAAAATCTGACAAAAAAATAAATAAATTCATTTTCTCATAAATTCTCTACCGCTGAACACAAATTACTACGTCTCTATCTTTCAATAATTTAATTTTTTATTACGCCCATACATTATTGTTCCTGGTAATGGAACAGTACTCTTTCTTCACTGCCTTATATGCATTCACTAAGTGTCAAAAGTTTGCAATCTCATCTTCTTGAGACAATCAAAATCATATTTACAGTGCACAACACATTAATGACCTCAAATTAATAAATGTTTGTCTTTTTCTACTAGGGTCCAAGGCCCATAAAATGCTGATTCTTTTGGTTAAACATTAATTATTGATCATCCCTTTGTTTCCTGCTAATTTTAAATTGCATTTAATTTGAGTAATTGTCAAAAGTTTGTCCGTTTCTATATATTTCACATTCTACTAGTCCTTAATCATCAATTAGTATAAGCAAATATTAACTGAAGTCCTAAACTAATAATTTCATAGTAGAAATTGCTGGCCTTTTAGGGTAAAGAATCGAACTTCGTGGTCGTAAGAGTACATTGAATTCTTCACTTAGAAAATGGAAATTAATGCATGTACAAGTGATGAGAGTGAAGTTGAATCAAGTCCTCTTGAAGGGAAAATTAGTGCATGAGCTATTGAAAAACATGAGAAAGTAATTACTTAAAAGAAAATCTACTTATTCATGTGTTCAAAAAGTCTACAACCATTGCTTAAAGATCTTCACAATTCGGATCACACAAACCACTATTTAGATTATGTTTTGTTGTACTTATAACACATACTTTTTTGGAGAAAATTAAGTTGCCTTTGTCTTTGAAAAAGTTATTGACTTTACACACTATGGAAAATGTCATGTTCCGAAACTTTAAAAAAAATGAAGATGAAAGAAAATGCAAAATAGTCCATCAATCGTTGGCATGTTCACTATGCCTCAATTAAATAAATAAAATTGACGTAAAATATTTAATATATATTATTCAGTCTTAACCTATTGAAAATAAATAAAACCATCTTCTGTGAATTGATGCAAGCATGAGACAGAGCATATTTTTAAACAAATTATTTAGGTCCTTGCAAATTGAAAGAAAGATAGATACTTGTAAAGAAAATGTTGACTCTTTGACTCGGTTTTTAAACTCATTAGTTAAATGGGTTAAAGTCAGTTGGAGCCTAAGTTTTGTTATTGCAAATTGTTTGTAGTTGTAAAAGAATCAGTTGTCCTTTACTTGTAATCCTGTGCCTATAAATAGGATTAAAGGGCTGGTACTTTAGAATCGTGTGAGTAAGAATACATTCTGTAGAAGAGACAAAGTCAGGTTGAGAGAGAGATTCTCTGTAACTTTCTATATTTTTCTTTCTGGGTCTCATTTTAGTGATGAGTGCTAGTGTTTTGTGCAAATAAACACTATGTAATATTCTGTTAAATAGTAGATTGATTGGGGGGTAAAATTCCCTGCAGTGGTTGAAGAAATTTGTCTCCAATAACATCAAATTCTTGTATCAAAATCTGATTCTTTGCTGGGTTTATGTTCTGCCAAGTCAATGTCTTGTTTTCTAATGCTGTAAATCTGAGTTGATCAAGCGTTGAAGAGAGGAAAAATCCTAACAGTGGTATCAGAGCTTGATTGTTCTTAGGCTTCATAAACTGAATATTCTTCCAGGTTCTTGATTGAGATCTTTAGAAGGAAGAGTTGAACCGACTTGCTGGCCAGAAGTTCGACTCATCATGTCTTATTCAAGATTGGAAATTGAAAAGTTCGATGGAAAGGGTGACTTTAGTTTATGGCAGGTTAAGATGAAAGCACACTTGGGAAATCTTGGATTGGATGAAGCTCTCAAGGATGAATCTGAGATGCTTGAAGAACTCACAGGTACAAAGAAGGCAGAGGTGTTAAAGAAAGCCAAGAACATTATTGTTCTGAGCTTAAGTTATCAAATTCTTAGGAAAGTGATTAAAGAAAAGACGGCGGCTGAGATGTGGAGCAAATTAGAAGAGCTTTACAAGACCAAGGCTCTACCAAATAGAATTTACCTGAAACAGATGTTTTACAGCTTTAGAATGGATAGTATGAAATCCATTGATGAGAATGTAGATGAATTCACCAAGCTGGTTGCAGATCTTGAAAATCTTGACATCAAGATAGAAGAGGAGGATCAAGCCATCTTCCTATTGAACTCTTTACCAAAGCCCTATGAACAACTAAGAGACACTCTCAAGTATGGGAAGAAGAGTCTAACTTTAGAAGAGATTATAAGTGCAGCTTACTCTAAAGAATTAGATTTGAGAACTAATGGAGAGCAACCAAAGCCTTTGGGAGATGCTTTGATTATGCAAGACAGGAATGATCAGAGAGATAATCAAGGTAAGAAAAGAGGCAAGTCCATATCTAAAACTAGAGATAAGAAGGGTTGCTGGGTTTGAAACAAAGAAGGACATTTTAGAAATGAATGTCCTCAAAGAAATAACAAAGGACAAGAGCAAGAAAATCACAACAATGGAGACTTGGCTAATTTCTTGGATGGTAATGAAACTGTTGATGTTCTGTTTATGACACGTTTAGACACCAAGGATGAATGGATTATGGATTCTGGGTGCACATTTCATATGACACCAAACAAGACCTTTTCTTGGAGTACAAACCAGATCATGGGAGTAAAGCTTTCCTGGGAAATAATTATAGCTGTGATATAGTGGGTGTTGGAGCTCTTAAGTTGAAACTGTGGGATGGTAACACTCTGATCTTGAGTAGTGTAAGACATATACCAAGCCTTAACAGGAATTTTATCTCACTTGGCACTGTGGATGAATCTGGTTGCATCTACAAGGCTTAAGGCGGAGCACTCGAGGTTATGAAGGGATCTTTGGTTGTGATGAAAGGTATGTTGCAAAAGGCTCTGTATATTTTGCAAGGCACAGCTGTCAATAGTGAAGCTACTATTTCTGAAAGCAAGGAAGATTATGATGTGTTGTGGCATGGAAAGCTTGGACACAAGAATGCCAAAGGGTTACTAGAGTTGGGAAAAACACACAAGTTTAAGTTTGCATCTGTTACTCAAAAAACCAAAGCTGATCTTGGATATATCTGTTCGGATTTGAAGTACTCATCACAGGAAAATCACTAGGACACTGACCAAAATGGTGGAGCTGGAAATCTGCATAATGAGATGCAAGTGGAAAATGCAGGTGAGGAAGCTGAAGTTAGAAGAAGTTCTGATTGGCCCAAGTGTAACAAGCAGAAGAAAGTTGAAATCTTTTGTGTGCAAGATATAATTTCCAAGAGGGTAGTCAAAGTGGTGAAGGTTGCCACTGAAGTTGATCCTGCTGAAGGGCTGATTTGCTCACCAAAAGTAGTTCCAGTTAGCAAGATCCATGGGGCATTGGGTTGCTGAATATTAAAGCTGGATGTTCAAACATGCAAGGTGTTATTAGTCAATCTTGGTTTAACAACACTCATCAAGATTCAAAGGTGGAGAATGTAAAGAAAATGTTGACTCTTTGACTCGGTTGTTAAACTCATTAGTTAAATGGGTTAAAGTCAGTTGGAGCCTAAGTTCTGTTATTGCAAATTGTTAGTAGCTGTAAAAGAATCAGTTGTCCTTTACTTGTAAATTTCTTTAATCCTGTGCCAAGGGCTGGTACTTTAGAACCGTGTGAGTAAGAATACATTCTGTAGAAGAGAGAAAGTCAGGTTGAGAGAGAAATTCTCTGTAACTTTCTGTATTTTTCTTTCTAGGTCTCGTTTTAGTGATGAGTGCTAGTGTTTTGTGCAAATAAACACTA
Organism: Olea europaea var. sylvestris; assembly: GCF_002742605.1. Lineage (NCBI taxonomy): Eukaryota > Viridiplantae > Streptophyta > Magnoliopsida > Lamiales > Oleaceae > Olea > Olea europaea. Next base: position 25,697,863 of record NC_036249.1, on the reverse strand, counting down.
TGTAATATTCTATTAAATGGTACATTGACTGGG
>NC_036249.1:25668409-25697624 GCF_002742605.1 Olea europaea var. sylvestris | reverse complement strand
GGGGGAATTCCCTACAGTGGTTGAAGAAATTTGCCTCCAAAAACATCAAATTCTTGTGTCAAAATCTGATTCTTTGCTGGGTTTATGTTCTGCCAAGTCTGTGTCTTGTCTTCTAATACTATAAATCTGAATTGATCAAGCATTGACGAGAGGAAAAATCTTAACAATACTATATATATATATAGACACACACACACACACATATAGAGACGGATCGAGGATTGGATTACAAGCCGGACTAATATGTAGAAAAAAATAGATTTACATATAACGGGCCTCGGCCTGGTCCAGCCCCTAAATCCAGCCGCTTCTTGCAACATACAACATATAAAAACATTGTAGTAGGGGGTAAAAGAATAATCGTTCACTAAACGTCGTGGAAGTGTTGCAAAAAATAATTATATTCAGTTTCTATCTTTTTCCTTACTCTAGATTAGCTTTCATTTAATTTATCATCGTATCTTTATAATTTTTCTGGGCTTTTTGATTATGTGCTTGTTATGTTCTAGATAGCTAGTCAGAGTTTAAGATATCTTTTCATTTTTTGGAAAATCCACCTGGATAGTCCAAACCTTGTGAAACACCAACTACTATTCAATTTGGCTTAGGTCAACCTTAAATTCACTTAAAAGGGCCAAAATCCGAAAATGAATAATTGTAACTGCGGTGTCAAATCTTTGATTTATTATTGTTATTTTTTTTTATCCCCAAACCTTTCATTTGGGAAGTAGATTTGAAGCTCTAATGTTTAAGGTTTGTACTATAGTCAAATACGACAACAATTACAGGGCTGACTCTAGTTTGAGGAAAACTAGGCTAGTACCTTGGGCCTCACTTCAAGGGACTCAAAAAAATAAAGATCCAAAACTCTTCCCAAACTAAAATCCATTAAATTCCTAAAATATTAATACTTTGGAAAAAGTGAAAATTGAGTTGAACCAGATTTTTCAAGTTTCAATTTCAAAAGTCACATTTAATGTTTGTTTGTACAAAAATCAAATGATAATTCCATATTTTAATTTAATAATAATATTATAAAATTAAATTAATCTATATACCCCACCCCTATGTCCTTCCACACTACTAAAATTTTCAAACCCTAGTCATTTTTTATTTTTCCTTCTCTCTAAATCTCTTTATTCCCTCTCTATATTTCAATTCTCTCCTCTCTCTACTATGCCACCACCAGAGCACCATCATCGTTAGGCTCACTGTACCTCCGGTCAATCAACATCTCCGATCTGTTGTTACTGAAGGAAAAAAAGAGTCAAAATGTAGCAACACACAATGCTGTGAGAGTCGGTGCTGCCATGCATAGACTACTTCATTTTTTTACTATCGACCATTCGACCGTGGCACCACCATTGGAGCCTGAGGAAGGAAAGGCTAAACAGAAACAATCAGCAAGAAAGAGGAAAACAAAGAAGACGACTTAAGGAGCGACTAGAGGTAGCCAAAGTGGAGCCACCGGAAGTCGCCAAGCGCTCTAGTTTTTGGATTTGATCTGAGCTCAACTGTACACATTTAGTGGTGTTATGGTTGTGGTGATGGCGAGGTGACAACGTTTATCGGTTTGATTTATTGTTGATTTGGTCGACGATTTTGTTGGTGGCAATAATAGCGGTTGTTTGTTGATGGTTGTGGTAGTGAGGTGGTAGTGGCAGAAGTGTATTTATTGGTGGTTGGACAATGATTTTATTGATTTTTGGGTGGGGATTTTGTTGGACCTTGTTGCGGGCAATGGTGGCAGTAGTGTTTTGGTGGTTGTGGTGGTGGGGGCAGTGGTTTTATTGGTGGTTGGGCAACGATTTTGTGGATTTTTGGGTGGCAGGTTTGTTGGTGTTTGGGCAACGATTTGTGTGCTTGGGATCTGGTGTGTTAGGCAAGTAATGTTGGATCTTATCGGTAGCAGTAGTGGCTTCGATTTTGTTGGTGGTTATGATGGCGAGGTGATAGTTTTGAAGTTAAAAATGCTAGTTTGTTGGGGGTGGCAATAGTGATTGTGATGGTGATGGTGATGGTGGCACTAACGGTGGTGATGGGGGTTAGAGTTGCTTTCAGTTGGTGCTATGATGGATTGGGGTTAGGTGGGGTAGATGGTGGGATTAGGAGTGTTTGCGATCAATTATTAGAGATTGTAAGCAATAAATTGGATATTTTGTTATCAAAAAATAATATATGATCAATAACTTGTGACAAATAAATAATATATGACCTAAAATTTTGAATTGTAACTTATAAAAGATGTGATTTGTGATCGATAATTAAATTGTAATCTATAAAATTTTTCACTCTGACTGATGAATAAATTGTGACTCATAATTTTTTTGATCCGTAAGTTTACGGCTGAAAAATAATTTGTGACCAACTAACTCAATAATTTGTTCCCAATTACGGCTGAAAAATAATTTGTGACCAACTAACTCAATAATTTGTTCCCAAATTGTATAAAATTGTGACATTAATATATTCATCGGTCACAGTGAAAAATTGTATAGATCATAATTTATTTATTGATCATAAATCACATATTTTATAAGTTACAATTCAAAATTTTAGGTCATATCTTATTTATTGGTTACAATTTATCGATCATATGTTATTTTTTGATCACAAAATATCCAATTTATTGATTACGATCTCAAATAATTGGTCGCAAACTCTCCTAATCCCACCATCTACCCCCAATCCACCATAACACCAACTGAAAGTAGCTCTATACCACCATTACTGTTAGTCTCACTATCACCATCACTGTCACTACCTCCAACAAACTAGCATTTTTAACTTCAAAACTATCATCTTGCCATCATAACCACCAACAAAACCGCAACCACCATTGTTACCGATAAGATCCAACATCACTTGCCCAACACACAATATCCCAGGCACACAAAGCTACCGCCCAAAAATCCACAAAATCGTTGTCCAACCACCAATAAAACCACTGCCACCACCACCACAACCACAAAAAACCACTGCCACCATTGCCCCCAACAAGGTCCAACAAAATCCCCGCCCAAAAATCAATAAAAGCATTGCCCTACCACCAAAAAAAACACTTCCACCACTCCCACCTCACTACCACAACCATCAACAAACGACTGCTATTATTGCCATCAACAAAATCGTCTCCCAAATCAACAATAAATTAAATCGATAAACGTTGTCACCTCGCCATCACCACAACCAAAACGCCATTGAATGTGTGTAGTAGTGCTTAGATCAAATCCAATAACTAGAACGTTTGGTGGCTTCCGGTGGCTACACTTCAGCTACCTCTGGTCACTCTTTAAGCTGTCTTCTTTATCTTCCTCTTTCTTGTCGACTGTTTCTGCTTGGCCTTTCTGTCCTCAGGCTCCGAATGTGGTGCCAAAGTCGAAAGCTTGATAGTAAAAAATTGAAGTAGATCTACGCATGGCAGCGCCGCGTCTCATGGCGCTGTGTGTTCTACATGTCGACTATTTTTTTCCTACGGTGACTATATATCGGAGATGTTGGTTGACCAGAGGTGTAATGAGCCTAACATTGATCGTGATTCGGTGGTGGCACAGTTGAGAGAGAAGAGAGAATGAAAACATAGAGAGGAATGAAGAGATTTTGAGAGAAGGAAAAGTAAAAAATGATTAGGGTTTGAAAATTTTGGTAGTGTGGAAGGACGTAGGGGTGGGGTATATAGATTCATTTAATTTTATAATAATATTATTAAATTAAAATATGGAATTATCATCTGATTTTTGTATAAAAAAACTTTAAATGCGAATTTTGAAATTGAAACTTGAAAAATCTGGTTCTGTGTAATTTTCGCTAATACTTCTTCTTAGAGGAAAGAAAGAGATCTTGAAATCTAGGGGTGAACGCGGTTAGATTTGGACGGTTTGTGCTATATTTTCAACTCAAATCATTTTATGCGATTTGAAGTTTTTTTAAACCAAATCAAACCATTTTATTTTTCAAACCAAACCAAACCAAACTATAATTTGCGGTTTGGTTCGATTTTAATCCGCGGTTTACCTTTCGACATTATAGTAATGTATTTAACATAAGTTAAATATAAGTTTAAACGAGAACTAATAATGTTAAATGATTTACCATGAAATTTGAATAAATTATTTTCAAAGTTGGCTGTTAAAAGATGTAAATAGAACAAATGCATCTTTCTTCATTTTTATTTACATTTTCTTGTTTGACATTCATATTTTTATGTAGCGGTTAGTAAAGATAGAGTTACATTCTATTATTATGATTTGGTTAAAACTTTTTTCGTTTTGCTAGTGAGATATTAAATAAGGATTGAACGCGATATGTTTAGATGTACAAACATTGATAGAGTTTCGACTTATTGGGAATTGAAGAATTTCATCCTCTAACTACTTTATGAAAGTAGAAGGTAATAGTACTAGTTGGATAACTTTAACATTTTCGCACAATCAATACGCTTTGTCTTTCATTCTTTCCAAATCACAAACGAGTTCATTAATCATTTAGGCACACAAACAATCATTTTCTATATAAACCACAACTAACAAATGTGTAATAAGTTCAAAAAATAAATAAAAGAAAGAACAATAGAAAAATGACTTGAATAAGAATATAAGACTTACTGAAAGAGAAGGGAGAAAGAGACGATTCAGATAGAGATTAGTAGACCAACAGGCAAGGACGACTGCTCATTCGTTCAATAGTGACAGACAAGCGTCAAATGTTAGGAAAATGAAAATTTATATTATGGTTTCTGAATAGAATTATGATTTGAATTGTTGAAAAATATATGCTTTTTTTTTTTTTTTTTTCATTTCATATGATTTTGGAATAATTTTAGTTTAGTTTAGATATCGGGTAAGGACATGTATTGTGAACCTATTAAATCATAGGTCAATAATGATGAACTTAATTTACTTTCTATGATTATTTCAATAGGCTGGTTATAATTTGTATTGTTAAATTGGTATTTTTTTTTTAAAGAAGTGAAACATGTTAAATTTTAAGTTAATAAAATTAATTTTTTAATTTAAAAATTTTACAACGGTTCGGATCGATTTTGTGCGGTTTTTTAAAATCAAAAGTTAAACCAAACAATTTTGAAATGATTTGGTTCGATTTAAAGGAAAAGAAACCACGTGGACCCAAACCAACGGTTTCTACTCAACGGTTTTGATTTGATTTGCGATTTCGATTTTTTGTGCAGTCCTATTGAAATCTATTTCTCTCATAATCTTCACAAAAAAATCTATTATTTTCCACACACAATTGTTGCATCTGGACCTGCTCCTTTATTTAAAAAATTATTGATTCTGTTGACGACTTCCAAAAATCTCATAAAATTGACCAATGTAATATTTTATACTATTGTTCTGTCTTTTCCCCCCATAATATTTAATTATGACGATATTTTGTTCATGAATTTGGCCTCGTACGCATAGACCTGCTCTTAATATTTTGTGCAGTTTTAATTGTGTTGAAAGAGTTTCTCTGAAAATAAACTTGAAAACGTTATCGTTGGCTTCTTGTCAATTAAAACTTACGAAAATAATGGAGTTTTTGGTTTAACAGATTATGAGTTTGATTTTATGAATTTCAAATTTCCTTTTCGATTTTCATAACCTGGAAGAAAGGGAATTATAATTTCTCAATTAATAATTTTTTGGACGTGATATTTTGATATTTTCACTTACTTTCTGTCAAGGCATAAACAGGTTCAGTTATGTATCAACAAATTTCTCGTGTTCTTTGAAAATTGTAGGTTTTGCAATAGAATATTGATTCTTTGAAACGAAACTTAACACTGCTTTGAATGAAGGGAAACTGAGCAGGGCTCCTTTTCGGTAATGGACCCAAAAGGTCTAAGTCCAAACCCCATGCAACAGGCCCATATCCCACCATCAACATTTGATTCGTCAACCGTGTGTACCCATTCCTTTAAACCTAGTATCTCTGCCATGTTATCTTACTTGTTGGGTCCCGTAGAAGCTTAAGTGTCTCTTCAACCACAATGCTTAATTACGTTACAAGTTCTGAAATTATTGTCAACAAATTGCTTGTGTAACTAAGGTTTAATGGATTAGAAATGATTTCTATTGATCAACTATATCACAAGAAAGATTGAATGGATTAATTATTTTATATATATATATATATATATCCGAGAATCAAGTGGCCAAGGCCACTTGAACCATGCGATCGTAGGGGCTAAAGCCATGCGGCCGCATGGCAATAATAAGGCGTGGGTTTAAAAACCCACGCCCGGTTTTTCCTCTCTTTTTCATACTTTTTTTCGCAAACTCCTCTTCCGACCACACTCACCTAGGGCACGATTTGGACTAGCATCACATATTCTACACAAGAATTTCATCAATTGCATTGTAATAACATCGAAAGGAAATTAACTTTCCACCTCCATTCAACCCTACATACACAAGGTACGTATTCTTACACCCCTTATATATATATATATATATATATGTGTGTGTGTGTGTGTAATATGATGAAATAATAGATTTTAGTAGTTTAATTACTAATTTTACATCTTAAAATGCGAAAAGATTAAATACTATGCTCGCTCTCGAGCTATGAGAGAGCTTTTATTTTGCTACTCTATCTCTTGAATTGCATGGAGTCTTTGTTTTAATATAAAAATGTTATTTATTTAAATATTTAAGTATTATTAAGCTTGTAAAAGAATTATATTTGAAGGCATCAAAATAATTAGTCGTCTAAAATCTCAAAATTTTCGGGTTCATTAGAAAACTCAAGCGAGAGGAATTAAAGATATTACATGAGCTCTTAATAAAAATATCTCAAGGGCTCAAATTCTCGATATGAGAGAAATTTATTTTCCTCTTACGATTAACTCATTCAGTTTGCCTGCTTTTTATTATTACTAGTGTGTTAAGTATTAGGGTGTCAAGTATTAAAGATTAAAGAGAGAGATGCGCTAAATGAGTTTTTGGGAATCGAAGAGAGTATTTAATTGGTTTATAAGGAAGTTGATCGTTTGGTTACCGACAAGTGAACGGGATCATAAACAAGTAATAAAGTGATCTGTAAAGTATCAAACCCACGAGAACTATGTGTATATCAAGTTAAAGCTAACACTACCTTTAATCGAATAGCAAAATCTATCAACTAACTTAAAAGCAATATAAAGAAAATTTATCAAATTCCTAAGAAATATTGCTAAGACGAAGAATCCTCCTTGTTAATTCATTTTTAGTTTAACAATTAAAATTGACAATTTGAAATCATGCTTGTTGGTCAATGTTCTTACTTTAATTGAAACCCTCTCTCGATAGTTATCAAATATATTCCCCTCATGTGACTTTCATATTTTTCTATGAAAGATGTGAACATGATAAATACATTAAATGAGTTAGGACATCTTATAAAAATCATATGAAGCATAAATGTATATCTTTATTTTCTATCGACCCTCACAATGTTTATTACTATGTGCTAATGATCTTATTATCTCTCTCGATGACAATAAAATTCACAAACAATTCAATTAATGGCCAAGTAATTGAAACATAAAAACAACAATAATAAACATTCAAATAATTAAACAAATCAACGTCAATTTAATTATTCAAACTAAAAACTTCATAAAAAGGGTTCATCACATCCCAACAATATGAAAAATTAGCCAAGCATATTTTCGAAATTAAACATTCAAAAGTTAAAAGACGTCACAAAAATTTGACAAAACGTGCAAAGCGAATCCGCCGTCTTTTTTTTCTTCTTCGTTTTTCTTTCCGTGTGTTGCCCTTTATTAATTTCAGCTTCGGTTGCGTGTAAAGATATATTAATGGCTCTGAATTCTTTGTTTTTCCTCCTAGCCAGTGGCCCTATGTATGCTTGTATATTCTCTTCCCAAAGCTGCTTCTTTTTTTTTTTTTTTCTTCCCATAGGCTGCTGCCAATATGTTTATTTCTTTGCTTTCAACAACCGGCAGCCCTTTTTTTCCCAAGAATATTGACTATTTTTTATCGTTGCAATAACTGCTTATATGTATGCAGCCCACTTCTTATCTCTACTGGCAGTCGAATTGTGTATGTATAGTCCCCAAAAGAGATTTCAATGCTATCTCTCTATTCCAAGCAGCCAAAAACCTTTTTTAACTCCCTTTTTGCCTCTCTTTCTGTGCGTATATGTATATAATATAGACTGCTCCCCTTCTAATTACTCCCACATGAGTATATATATTAACCTAGCAGCTCCAAATTCAACAGGAGCCCTAGTAATCCTTTTATTTGATTCCTAATTGCAAGCCCAAACTAAAGCCCAATTAAGTTCAATGCCCATTTAATTTAATATTCCTTTCCAATGTTTCATCTTTCCCAACTAATGCAATTGAGTCCTTCAATTTCTATATTGTAAACTGTGATCTCCAAACTTTGCATTCAATAGCCAATTTAATTCCCATATTTCAGATTTTGCCATTTTTCGCCACTGTTTGCTTATTTCTTTGAATTCCTTTTCATTTATGGTGACACATCCCGTCCTAAGACTCAAGACGTGACGTGAGCCGATGATAAGTGCCAGCTAGGCACTGGACTCATCACCAAGGCAAAAGTAACTAAACTTTAATAATAAAGCTTAATTTGACCAATTAAAATCTTTCTGAACTCCAATATACCAACATAATAATATCATTCGCTCGTTTAGCCAAAAACATCCAATCATTTTGATCAAAAATTCCTCTCAAAAGGATAATAGAAAGTAGTTTAGATTACAATAGTACATCATGATCATTGGTGTATATAAATACCAAAAAAAAAAAAAAAAATTCCTCCAATATGATGCAAATATTTCACTTGATGATTACACAATTTCAAACGAAATAACCTACAATTGGTGGTAGCAATGACTGCAAAACTATCAAAATAATCTCCACCACAGTTCAGTCAACAACCTCCTATAAGGAAAAGTTCAGGAAAATATGAGATAATAATCCCAATGAGTGAAGTACTTAAAAGATGGTTATATATATATATATATATATATATATATATATATATACACACACACACACAACTAGATGAGTAAGTACATTAGACAATTCAATAATCAAAAACCATAATCTAAAATCCACAAGCTGAATTGTAAACAGGAAATATGTAAGCTGAAGACTAAAAATCCACTATATAATTAAAATTCACATCAAAATATATCTCATGTAAACATCTACTAATGATCTGAAAGCTATAAATCATATGTACATAAGCCGTCTGATCAATATTCTGTACACGGTCGTAGCCCCTCAGTGTACAAGATGGAAACAATATAATCATCCTTATACATGGCTGTAGCCCCTCAGTGTATAATGGATACCTTTACCCACGACCGTAGCCCTTTAGTGAATAAGAGTTACCCTTAGACACGGCTGTAGCGCCTCAATGTATACCTTTACCCACTGTCGTAGCCCCTCAGTGGATAAGAGTTAAATACATGACTCTAGTACACGGCCGTAGCCCCTCAGTGCACTAGAGTAAGATAATTACATCAATTATTTTATGATAATTTCAAAACAAACATGCTCATTTACTATTTCTCAAAAATAAAGCATTTCATGTAATTAACATGCTTCTATAAAATAAAAAGAAAATCTTCTTTTTGAAAATATAGATTCTCCACTTACAGATATAGGTTGAACTAACAGGGCCGGCATGCTGTTCCTGCGTCCGAATCCCCTCCTGAAACAATCATAAATATAAGCCATTTCAATACCATCCATATATAGTTACAAGGGATTTCTCAATAATAACCGCTTCTTATCATCAAAATAAAACATATATCCCTCAATAAGCAATAATCTAAGACTTAATATTTATATTTCATTTGGTTACTTAAGCATACGTCCACTTAATTTCGAATCACTCTACATCCTTCAATCGTTAATACTAACATTTCCCGGCTGCCCCATAAAGATTCAACAAGCTTTTCATGATAATAATCATCCACATTCTTTATTTAAATTCTCTTTTAACTAAATACATAAATCTTATCAAAAGCTCATTTCTTATATTCTCCATATTCATCCAAAGTCAGAATTCAAGCATGAGATAAGTTATTTTCAACTAATCTAATTTAATAATACCATAAAACAATCACAAGGGAAAATAACAAGAATGCATATTTTTCCTCAAATTTTCGGATTAACCATATATAACAAAACCCTAATATCTAAATATTATTTCTTCCAATCCACTAGAATAACTAGCTCCAAATACTCAAATAGTTAGCTTCCTTATCATATTTTTCAAGTATAAGTTGTAAATTTAAAACCCTAAACAAAAATTTACAAAAGCTAAACCATAAATTATTAACCTTACCTCTTGAAGAATTAAATGAACAAGATTGAAGTAGTTGGCACAAGATTTCTTCTTTCCTTTCCTTTTTTTTTTCCTTCCATTCTTTTTCTTTTCTTCCCTTTTTCCTCTTCTCTGCGTTCTCTCTCGTTCAACACACTCTAGTGTGTGTTTGTGTGGGAAAAATGGTCAAAGTTTGAATATAAAGGCCACTTGTTAAAAATTGCTAAGGAAGGTCCCTATTCTTTAATAGAATATAACTTTTAAATTCGAAACTTCCATATATATATATATATATATATAAGTAAATTTTCAACTTTAAATTGTAGCCAATTTAACCCTCATATATGGCTAATTATAAAATAAACCCCAATAAAATATTTAATTTTAGTTTAGTCCTTAATTGACTTTGACTTTGACTAGTCAACATTTGAATTTTGACTGGAAAAGTTTGGGTTCTAACAATCTTACCCCCTTAAAAGAATTTCGTCCTCAAAAATTCAGCTGGTAATTGAGTAGGCAATGAATAAATGAGGAGATAGCCTCTTCTACTGTTTGAGTCTGCCAAAGTACCTTAACAAGTGAAACTGTCTTGTTTAGTTGAATTTGCACCTTTTGTCTAAAATTTTCAATGGCTCTTCTACGTAAGTCAAATTCTCCTTCAACTGAACTGGTTGAGACTATAGAACATGAGAAGGATATGCAATATACTTACGAAGCATGGAAACATGAAAAACATCATGGATCCGAGATAATTCATCTGGCAGATCTAATCGATATGCAACTGGCCCAATCCGCTCAGTAACCTGATAAGGTCCAATATATAGTGGACTCAACTTTTCTCGTTTGCCAAATCTCAACACTCCTTTCCAAAGTGATAATTTCAAAAAGACTTTCCAAAGTGACAATTTCCCTGGATGCATAGCATAAGCAGAACTATGTGCCTCTTCTAAAATTTCATTCTTCAATTCTGGAATATCTGGAACACATAATTTATTACCCATAGCTAATGACCCATCATCTCTAATCACATAATTCATCTGTAACCCTACACTAACTTGTGCTTTCACGGTTCTCAATGGCAGGTCTTGAGATTGAGCTTCTTTAACCTTGTCAATCAATGAAGGCCTCACTTGGAAATGAGCTAATATTGCCCTTGAAGTAGTAACTGACAACTGAGTATGTAACTTCTTGAACTCACAAATCAAAGAAGCATATACTGCACTGGATGGAGATGAAGAACTAGTTTTTCTACTGAGAGCATCTGCAACTACATTAGCTTTCCCAGGATGGTAGTCAATTTTACAATCATAATCCTTTATCAACTCCAGCCATCTTCTTTGCCTCAAATTCAGTTCCTTCTGATCAAAGACGTTAGACTTTTATGGTTGGTAAATATTTGACATTTCTCATCATAAAGGTAATATCTCCAAATCTTCAATGCCAACACTATTGCAACTAACTCCAAATCATGAGTTGGGTAATTTAACTCATGCTTCTTCAATTGTCTAGAAGCATAAGCTACAACTTTTCCATTCTGCATTAGAACATAACCCAATCCTTGGCGTGAAATATCACTATAAATCACAAACTCTTCACCTGGAGATGGAAGAGTAAATATAGGAGCAGAAGTTAACCATTTCTTCAACTCTTGGAAACTCTTCTCACATTCCTCATTCCACACAAATTTGATGTTTTTTTGAGTCAAAATAGTCAAAGGAAGAGCAATTTTGGAAAAATCCTCTACAAATCGTCGATAATAACTTGCTAGCCCAAGGAAACTACGTACTTCTGTAACATTAGTAGGGCGCTCCCATTTCATGACCGCCTCAATCTTTTGAGGATCTACATAAATACCTTCTGCCGAGATAACATGACCTAGAAACACAACTTTATCCAGCCAAAATTCACATTTGCTAAATTTGGCATACAGCTGTTTATCTTGCAAAGTCTGCAAGATAATCCTCAAATGCTCAGCATGTTCATTATGAGTGTGAGAATAAACCAATATATCGTCAATAAAAACAATCACATATTTGTCTAAATATGGGTGAAGCACCCTATTCATCAAGTCCATAAATGCTCCTGGGGCATTAGTCAACCCAAATGGCATCACTAAAAACTCATAATGCCCATATCACAACCCGAAATCAATTTTCTATACATCCACAGCCCTAATTTGGAGTTGATGATACCCTGAATGCAAATCAATCTTTGAAAATACTGAGGCACCTCAAAGTTGATCAAACAAATCGTCAACGTGGGGTAGAGGGTACTTATTGCGAATAGTCATCTTATTCAACTGTCTATAGTCAATACATAATCTCACTGTGCCATCTTTCTTTTTCACAAATAAAACAGGTGCTCCCCATGGAGATACACTAGGTCTAATGAAACCTTTATCCACCAAATCTTATAATTGTACCTTTAATTCCTTCAACTCTTTCGGAGCCATTCGATAAGGTACCTGTGAAATAGGTGCTGTCTCGGGGACTAAATCAATACAGAATTTAATCTCCCTGTCTAGGGGTAATCCCAGAAGGTCTTCTGGAAAGACATCGGGGAAATCTCGCACAACTGATATATTGTCAATTTCCAGCTTAGTGATCTGAGTATCAATCACATGAGCCAATTATGTATAACAACCCTTTTTTAGCATTCTTCTGGCATCAAAGACAGATATCATACAAGATGGCAGAATTCTGCGCTCTCCAGTGAGAACAATTTCAAGATTTTCTGGACTTCTAAATATCACTTCCTTGCGAAAACAATCGACTGAAGCACGATGTCTAGATAAAAAGTCTATCCCCAAAATAACATAAAAATCATGAATATCTAGTGAAACTAGATTTGCTTTTAACTCATGATTGTTCACTCTAATCTCACAATCTTTGTATACCCAGCTAAAAGTGAATCCCCTACAGGAGTCATTGCTACTAATTCACTATTTAAAGGCTCTGACATTTTATCAGCATGGCTAGAAAGTGCATGAGAAATAAAGGAATGTGTAGCACCCAAATCAATTAAGAAACAAGCATTTCTACCAAAAATAGATAACATACCCATAACTACGTCAGGTGATTCCTCGGCCTCCTGTTGTGTCATAGAAAACACTCTGCCCTGAGTCTGAGTACATCCCGACTGTCCCCTCTGCCTGGAATCACTGCCACCGGCCATATCAGACTATACTCTACTAGTCGAACCTACATTACTTGTTGGAATTCCCTTTTTATTCTGTCTCGATCTAGCATCACTAGTCCCTATTTGTATACTTGTTCCCTAAGATGAGCGTCCCTCTTGAAATCAGGCTGGACAGTCTTTCCTTAAATGTCCTTCCTATCTGCACACAAAGCATCCATTGGTACCCTTAAGACACTTACCAAGATGGAGTTTTCCACAAATCTGACAAGGCGGATATCGAGTACTACTAAGGCCGTCAATAGGTCTCGAGGCCATAGCCCTCTGAACCCAAGATTGACGGTGTGCTAGCCGGTCGATGGAGTTCTGACTACGACTGGATTCTTGACTGGATCCAAAACTCTGAGATCTCGACTTAAAACTCCCAGTATGAGTAACACCAAGCCAAAATCTTCTTCTGTTCTTTTTATGCTATCCGCTAGAGGTTCCTGTCTGAAACTTTGATTTTCCTGAATAGCTAACTTTATCCCCTGACTCTATCCTGCTTGTAATGTTGCCTCGACTCTCAAGGCCATCTCTACTAGTGGACCAAATTTGGAATATCCCTGCCCTATCATCATCGCCCTAATATCAGGCCTCATGTTCTCTTCAAATCGTCTGCATTTGTCATTCTCCTCATTTATTAGAACCAATGCATTCTTTGAAAGCTCCACAAACTTGGTGTGATATTCAGAAACAGTCATTGAACCTTGAGTCAGTCTCAAAAACTCATTTTGCTTGGAATTCTTGTATGAAAAAAGATAGTAAGTCTCAAAGAAAGCATCTCTAAAAATAGCCCATGTGATGTCACTGGCTTCACGATACCTGCTTCGAAAAGTAACCCACTAGTCAGCTGCCACACCTTTCAGCAAGAAAGTAGCAAGGTATAGTTTCTTTTTCTCAGAACAACCCATAACATCAAAAATACTTTCTAAATTCCTCATCCATTCCTCAGCATCAGCAGGGTTAGCTGTGCCCACAAAATGTTTAGCACCGAACTTAATTGCCCTCTCGATGCTAGTATCTCTATCTGGGTTGGGAAGAATAGAGGCAATGATTGTAGCGAGTCTGTCGAATAGGGGATCATTTCCAGCCACATTACCCTATGTCGGCAGTCCTTGCATCTGATGAACTAATGCCTCACCTACATCTTCTCCTATAGGGGCATTTGGATTTTCAGGTGGTTGGTTTCGACGCTTGCCTGCTCTGCCACTGCACATCCTTAACCTACAATATGCATAATATGTTGAAAGATCAGAATAAATTCAGCATATCCCAGAGACTCTTGAACCATGCTCTAATACCACTTAACACATCCCGTCCTAAGACTCAAGACATGACGTGAGCCGATGATAAGTGCCAGCTAGGCACTGGACCCATCACCAAGGCAAAAGTAACAAAAATAATAAAGCTTCATTTGTCCAATTAAAATCTTTCTGAACTCCAATATACCAACATAATAATATCATTCGCTTGTTTAGCCAAAAACATTCATATCATTTTCATCAAAACTACCTCTCAAAAGGATAATAGAAAATAGTTTAGATTACAATATTACATCATGATCATTGGTGTATATAAATACAAAAAAAAAATTTCCTCCAATATGATGCAAATATTTCACTTGATGATCACACAATTTCAAACAAAAGAACTTACAATTGGTGGTAGCAATGGCTGCAAAACTATCAAAATAATCTCCACCACAGCTCAGTCAACAGCATCCTATAAGGAAAAGTTCATAAAAATATGAGACAATAATCTTAGTGAGTGAAGTGCATGGTTGTACTGTGCTTTGTGTGTGTGTGTGTGTGTGTACACACACAACCAGATGAGTAAGTACATTAGACAATTCAATAATCAAAAACCATAATCTAAAATCCACAAGCTGAATTGTAAGCGGGAAAAAGGTAAGCTGAAGACTAAGAATCCACTATATAATTAAAATTCACATCAAAATATATCCCATGTAAACATTTACTAATGATCTGAAAGCTATAAATCATATGTACATAAATCGTCTGATCAATATTTTGACACGGCCGTAGCCCCTCAGTGTACAAGATGGAAACAATATAATCATCCCTATACACGGTTGTAGCCCTTCAGTGTATATTGGATACCTTTACCCACGACCATAGCCCCTCAGTGGATAAGAGTTACCCTTACACACGTCTGTAGCCCCTCAGTGTATATTAGATATCTTTACCCACGGTCGTAGCCCCTCAGTGGATAAGAGTTAAATACATGACTCTAGTACACGATCGTAGCCCTTCAGTGCACTAAAGTAAGATAATCGCATCAATTATTTTATAATAATTTCAAAATAATCATGCTCATTTACTATTTCTCGAAAATAAAGCATTTCATGTAATTAACATGCTTCTATAAAATGAAAAGAAAATCTTCTTTTTAAAAATATAGATTCTCCACTCACAGATATAGACTGGACTAATGGGGCTGGTATGCTGTTCCCACGTCCAAATCCTCTCTTGAAACGATCATAAATATAAGCCACTTCAATTCCATCCATGTATAGTTACAAGGGATTTCTCAATAATAACCCCTTTTTATCATCAAAATAAAATATATATCCATCAATAAGCAATAAGCTGAGACTTAATATTTATATTTCATTTGGTTACTTAAGCATACGTTCACTTAATTTCGAATCACTCTACATCCTTCACTCGTTAATGCTAACATTTCCCGACAACCCCATAAAGATTCAACAAGCTTTTCATGATAATAATCATCCACATTCTTTATTTAAATTCTCTTTTAACTAAATACATAAATCTTATCAAAAGCTCATTTCTTATATTCTCCATATTCATCCAAAGTGAGAATTCAAGCATGAGATAAGTTATTTTTAACTAATATAACTTAATAATACCATAAAACAATCACAAGGGAAAATAACAAGAATGCATATTTTTCCCCAAATTTTCGGATTAACCACATATAACAAAACCCTAATATCTAAATATCATTTCTTCCAATCCACTAGAATAACTAGCTCCAAATACTCAAATAGTTAGCTTCCTTATCATATTTTTCAAGTATAAGTTATAAATTTAAAACCCTAAACAAAAATTTACAAAAACTAAACCATAAATTATTAACATTGCCTCTTGAAGAATTAAATAAATATAATTGAAGTAGTTGGCACTAGATTTCTTCTTTCTTTTTTTCTTTTCTTTCCTTTTTCCTTTTCTCTGCGTTCTCTCTCGTTCAACACACTCTAGCGTGTGTTTGTGTGTGATTTTTGTGGAAAAAATGGTCAAAGTTTGAATATAAAGCCCACTTGTTCAAAATTGCTAAGGAAGGTCCCTATTCTTTAATAGAATATAACTTTTAAATTCCAAACTTCCAAATATATATATATAAGTAAATTCCTAACTTTAAATTGTAGCCAATTTAACCCTCATATATGGCTAATTATAAAATAAACCCCAATAAAATATTTAATTTTATTTTAGTTCTTAATTGACTTTGATTTTGACTAGTCAACATTTGAATTTTGACAAGAAAAATTTGGGTTGTAACATATAGAGTTTACTTATAAAACATAAAATACAACAATTTCGGATATTAAATACCCCAAACTTAAACATTTGTTTATTTTCAAACAAAACTATAACCTAAATAATAATAAATACACAAGTATGTAAAATTTTTTGTTGGACAGTCAAGCTTTTTACCTCAGGATTTGAGATCGTCGTATTAAATCTACAAACTGTTTCAAAGTCATAATATCAAATCAATATCTATTTTTCCAATACAAAACTGACGTGTGTGTATGAAGAACTAAGTAAAAATTAATGACTTCGCAAGTTGTTTCAATTCCCTACCTTTTATGGTCAAATGTAACATTTCATCTTTTGTAAGATTCACACACTTCCAAACTTATTCTTTTTTACTCTTTTCCCAACATATGATCCAAGATTGAATTTTTCATTACTATCATCATCATCTCCAATTTGGGTTGAAGTCACTAGTTGCAAGTAAACACATTAATGTACAAGGATTCTCCATTTATTTGATTGCTTCGACCGTCGGGACTCAACTAGGTTAATTATCCTTCTTCGAAAGTCAAATTCCGATGAAAAAATGTTAGGACTTAACAAGACATTTAATGCTTCTTTTTTTTTTTTTTTTGACTTTTTTGGCACCCCCCCCCCTTAAGCTTTCTAGATGACCCATGTAGCAGGCTTTAAGTCGATGACTCCCAAGTCAGACGACTTTAGGGCACCTGATTTTTAATCATTTTTACAGGCTTAATAACTCGAGTCAAAAAGGTTTCAAAGAGAATAATTTTTTTTCTTTTTTCAAGGTTAACTTTATCTTTGATTGCTTTCTAAATGATATATGTAGCAAGCTTTAGGCTGATGACTCCCAAGTCAAATGACTTTAGGACATCATGTTTTAAGATATCATTGCAAGCTTAATTACTCGAGTCATAAAAGTTTCAAAGAGAAGTTTTAAATTTTAAAATATATGCCTTGATTAGTGTAATGTCCTTTATCACACACCTATTCAAGCAAACGGACCTCCAACTTAAGATTTTCGCCCGATTTTATCATGTTAGTCTAAGACAATCCACAAAATTTTTTTAACCGAAGGAATCCACATTTATGTTTGCATCTTCCTACAATAGTAAAATTATGGTTTGGATAAAACATCTATGTCCAACGAAATCAACATATCAGGAGCATGAAATAACTCATTTCATCACCATGTCAAACTCAATTCTAGTGTACGAATAATATTAAGTTTTGTAAGGTTAAGTTTCAATCAGTCTAGCATGCATCATATCCACAGTTCATAAATTAACACCAATTCTCAAATTTAATCATCATTTTTAGCCAAACCATCTAACCTACACAGGCATACAACAAAAAATTCATATTTTTTTTTTAATAACTAAACATACAAAAACAAACACACAAAAACATATGAAAACCAAAAACTCAAAATTTTTCCCACCCCCAAACTTAAACTTGACATTGTTCTTAATGTCTTAAAGCATAGTTAAGATTGTAAGCGTACGGTGGAAGAAAAGGATGAAAGTACTCCTCGAATTTTTCTGTTGAGCGTAGCAGGGACTATGGGTGATGGCTAGACAATCTTCTTCATCATGCTTTCTCCTTTGTCTATATTTGTTTGAATGTTTCACGACATCATGTTCCTGCATATAAATGCTCAAATCAAACATTAAAGATCAAATAATCTAGAACATGTGTTACTTAGCCCAAACACTAAAAATAACCTATAATAAATTCAAGGGCCTAAAGAGAACATCAAGGATGGTGATACCTTACAAATTGAAATGTGCCTAAGTCTAATGCAAAGTAATAATAAAAATAAATCTACATGCGAATGTGGTGTAAAAGTAAAATAAATTAGAGCTAGAAGGTTAGGTTGCCTCCCAATAAACGCTTAGTTTATAGTCTTTAGCTAGACTATACGGAGGAATTGATCAGGGTGGTTTGAACAAGTGTCTTGAGCTGTTTCACTCCTTGCAATTTTCAGCTTTGCATCTTCATTTTGCCATCCAAACCTTGAACCCTCCCTTCCTCTCTCGTCCAAGGCTTTCTAAATTTTTAGGCTTTGTGTCATTCGATCCTTGTTGCACTGTCTCAGCACTATACTTGCACTTTTCCTTAGCCTTTTTCTTGGTCTCTCCATGTACATGATTCTCGATATTAGTGTATATCTTGAACTTCTCTTGTTGATCATCCACTCTTAATGCCAGTTCGCCACTTTTGAAGTCCATGATTGCTCGACTTGTTAATAGAAAAGATCTGTCCAAGATAAGTAATGCTGCATTCCATAGTTCCTCTATATCTAGGACAACGAAATCAACCATAAATATGAATTTGCCCACTTTAATGAGAACGTTCTCAACCACTTCTCGTGTGTATTTGATTAATCTGTCTACCAATTGAAGAGAGGTTGGTGTGTCCTTTAGCTCTTCCAAACCTAAGTTCCTGTCTATATGTACACACACACACACACACACACACATATGCATTAAATTAAGTGCATTTTATAATGGTAATTTGTCTGCCACTGTAATGTTAATTCTGCATTTACGTTTAACAATTGAGAAATTCACGTTCATATTTGAAATTATTCCTAATCAATGTTTGATAATTATTTTCTTTAACTTAATTAAATAATTTAAGGTGTTCTATTATAAATTATAAATTTTTATAATTTATCATGTTGTTGCTTTTGAAATAACATAACATCGAAATTAATATTCCAAAAGAATATTAATCATAGATCTATCTATTATAAATAATTTGTTGTTACTCCTGAAGTAAAATAACATTATAATTAATATTCATGAAGAATATTACTTGCTCCTGAAGAGCATGAACTATATATTTTTTTAAATATTATAGAAGAATATTATTTGCTCCCAAAAAGCATGATCTATAATTTTCAATATTCCAAAAGAATATCGGCATATTGCCCATGCAAAGCATGAATTACAATTTTTAATATTTCAAATAAAGATATTGATTTATTGCTGTTGAATAAACAATAGTAAAATATAAATTACTCCCGAAGAAGTACAATTCTGCAAATATTAATATTTGTCTAGAAAGCATACTCATGAAGAGTTATTGTTTTTAAACAATAATTTATTGGTGCTCTTGAAGCAGCACAATATTCTTAATATTCTAAAGAATATTATTGCTCTTGAAGGTACACTATTATTGACATATATTTTAGTTAGATTTTACTTGTTCTCGAAGAGCATTATTAAATACGATTTAACGTAAAATATGTTTTTACTCCTGAAAAGGAAAATTCTTATACATTTTATTATTTCAAATAGTAATATATTGTTGCTCCTGAAGAGCATGAAATTACGATTCCAATATTTCACAAGAGTATTGATATTGCTCTTAAAGAAGTAATAATAAAATACAAAGTGCTCTTTAAATAGCACATGTTTTGAAGAATATATTATGTGCAATTTATGAATTCGTATTTATCCCTGAAGGTAAATATACGACTTATGTCATGTGAACATTAATCACTATATAATTATATAATGTTTCATCATATTCTTTAAAATTAAATCATTGAATTATATCTTATATTGAATTAAAAGTTCTACTTGATTCGCATGACTAGTTGAACCATCACTAGATTAACAACGGTGCAAAATCAAAATTCAAATGGATATTCAATGAAGAACCAAAAGATTTTTCAATTCAATCCAATATGATATTTGATCTTCATGAAAATTTTTCATTAACCATCATTAGCTAAAATAGGGACTGAATTCTCTCTATTTCTGAAAATTAATTAGGGTGATAAATGGGGCCTCATCATCCTCTATGTTGATCATCTAAATATTATTTGTATCTAATAGATTTATACATATCCCAGATAATCGCATGGTGCTCACAACCCGAAGTTTACGAAATTACCACTCAAATTTTAAATTATAAGCACAATTTTCAGAGTATACAATCAAGATAGTGTCTTGTTAATGCTAGTGATTCTAGATCTCAACATTTTAATAAATGTTAGTCGGGATGTCGATAAATAATTTAACATTATTATTTATTAAACTCCCCCAATTAATTGAGAGCGAAGTTTTTCCCAATTCTGTGGGAATGCTATTATGCATCATGTCGATATCATATTTCCTTTCGTTACAATTGACTTATGATTAGAGCCTACTTTCTTCATCAGATTATTTGGATAGTGCAATTAATCTACCATTTTGCAATGAGATGAAAAGTAAAAAAAAAAAAAAGTCTTAAGTTTGTGCTATTTGATAATGCAATTTACTGATTGTCAATTTGATAGGACAATTCTCTCAGCATTAGGAGGGAGAAATTAAGAAGTTGGAAATAATACACAAGCATCATTAATTGAATTCTCGCAAAAAGAATTCAAACTGGAAGTTCAAAAGATAATTTAATTAGATACAATTACTAATCCAAAAGAAACAATATCTCACGCACTAGTTTAAAATGCTCCAACACTAATTGATGTTATAGGAGGAAAATCTGATGGCATTATATTTGATATATCTATAGTACGCCCAAAACATGATGATATTCGATTCTAATATAAAAAATCTTCAAATAAAAATTGAGAAATTCACGATGATAATTTCGTTGAGGAGGCATATACTCTTGATGAGTATTTAGACATAACAAATTATAAAACCTTAGAAGAGGTTCAAGTATTTGATATGTTAAAAATTGAAATATCTCAACAAGCTATGTTATTATAGAAAGAAATAGATTCAATAAGAAGAAATTGTAGACAATACTTTTGCGAGTGATGTACTGCGTCATATTATGAATATCGAGGGTATCGAAATAAATTCATCGGTCGAAATACTTAATGGCCAAATAAAATGACACTATCCTAGTAAAAGAACTTACTAGAGAGAATCTGAATTTCTAAACCTAATTCTAGTAAAATTTAACTTACTAAATAACTTGAAGTTTCTAGATCAACAGTCTGAACACCTAAAGGTGTATATTTATGCGAAATGAAAATGAAAAAGTAAAGTCATAATATGAAATGTATGACTCTTTACATACTAAGAGCCTGTTTGATAGTGATTTTGAGAATTGATTTTTTGACTGTTGGGAGAAAAGTGGGGTCCACCTGTGAGAGAAGAAGTCAAATATGACAGTTGGAATAGTGAAATAACGATAAAAAAATCATTTTTTAGGAGAAAAAATCGCTCCCAAATAGGTCCTAAATGTCGTGAAAACTTATATAAATAGATAAGTTATCATGTGATGGAAAAAAATCATAGGTCTCTATCTTGTTAAAGTGACGATGTTTGAAATTTGATATGTATATAATAAATGTGATTATAATCAACTTATCTTACAAATAAATTTAATACTATTCTTGAAGGATTTAATATGCTTAAGCATAATTCAAGTGATATTATTATTAGGGGAAGCAAATATGACTCCTTTTCTTTTCACCAATGTTTTGTCCCTTTGGATTTTCCTGGCAAAGTTTTTAATGAGGCAACTTTTATAATGTATTCAAAAGGATAATGTATTATTTTTCCTTCATCAGAAAATTTTCATATGATTTTTCCTAGTAAGATTTTAATGAAGCATATTTTTGTACAATGATGTCATTAACTTACAAGGTATTTACCTTCAGTAAGTATACTCTTATATAAGATTCTTGAAGAGATTAACAAGAGCTATTTTTCGAATAATCGTATTACTACAGTTATTAAGGATGATAAATATCTCGTATGAAGACAGTGTTTTTTCTAGAAGATCATGTAAGATAACATGAGACATACTTCACTAGAAATTGTAATATTGAAGACATTGATGTACGAGACATGAATAATTTGATAGAATTGAAATCAAGGGGAGTAACTATACTCTTTTTCCTCCAATCAAATTTTGTCCTACTGAATTTTCTTGACAAAATTTTAACAAGTTAGTATTTTATTACTCCAAATTATTTATATTCTTTTTTCAGTTATTGACATTTTTGTCCCATTGAGTTTTTTTTTTGCCAAACAAAGTATCAATAAAATAATTATTGTACAAATAATCATCAAATAAGAAGTATTATAAAATAATGAAATAATTATTGATAAGCCATATCTAATTTAGAACATCTATTTCATTCCAATTATAACTCTTATTTTGAACCTTACAAATATATGGCATTGATCCTTAATAATACATATTTGAATTTTGACTCTTATAATCTCTTCTTTTTTTCTCCTTTCATAACATAAATCAAGATTTACTTACAAAAAATGCAACGACAACACCAGCAGTGTAATATGCAGGCAGTTTAATAAAATCACTAAAAAACCCATAAAGGTCAATGTTTTTGAAACAAATCTAGACGCTTCCTTATCAACAAAAATCCATTATCACGTCTCTTATTACATTTTACTTCGTTGTTTGTTCACCAACTAATTCCCTAAAGTTTACCAGACAGTGAAACAAGATGAAGACAGCGAAACCAAGTACCAAGAAGTTAGTGATTGTCTTTGCGTGATCCTATTGCTGAAGTTTGGAGTGATGCTGAAACGAAAATCAGGGTTTTGGGTTTGTAGGTGAAAATAACACTTTGGGATCTCAAAACGCAAGGAGGAGATTGTGGTTATGCCCACTTCCAACCGCCACCTTGCTGTTGGAAACAAAAATTTCTCCTCAGCCTTTTCTTTGACGGAAAGGACAAGTGACGGAAAAGGAAGGAAAGGGGAGGAAAAATTTTAGTTTCTTGTAAATGGCCTTTGATCCACATAAAGTGTTTGCTTTTTGTAGTAAAAAAAGGTCCCAGTACGAAGATATTTTTCAGTGAACAGTGGAGAACCAGTTTAATCTAGTTTAAAACCTCTGCCACCAGAATAAAGAGTAACTTGTCGTCCTTAATATTACCCTAGAAAATTTAATATTTCTTAGAAGAAAATGTAGAAGCTTGCTTCAAAGATTGTCAAATTGATAATTTTCGTTCTCAATTTTACGTTGCCTTTCTTTACCAAATAAACAATCCAAATGGCTTCAATCACAATCAATTTATTAACCTTGGTTGATTCTCAATCTTACCCATAAAGGATAAGATAACAGTAATACTTTGGAAGCCTCAAAGAGGAGACCGAAGACACAAAGAAACCACTAGTTTGGAAGCATGAAGCAACCGATTTTTCTCTATGTGGCAGCCAGATTTTCTTCTATGTTCATACACGAATCACAAACAAAACGGTTAGAGTAAACATACATACATAACACACACACACACACACGCATGTTTTAGTTGGACCAATAACAAGGTTAAATGAGCTAAGAGTCAAAACCACCCAAGAGGTAATATAAATGGGTCGAGTAGAGCATTTGGACTTAGTTGTTGTAATTAAATAAGCCAAGAATCAAAACCATCTGAAAGGTAATATGTGTGGGTTGGGTAGAGTCTTTGGACTTGGTTGTTGGTAATTAATTTATCATTGGCTAAGGCTTGTGAAGTTAAATTCCCATGCTTAGCATCATTGTCGGGGATTTATTGAGTATCAAAATACAACAGAAAAAATTCTAACAATTGATAAAATCAGATAAACTTTAGAGTTCAAATCCTCGATTCACATATTTAAATTCTTGGATAGTTGCCATGAACCCAACTCACCCGATTTCCTCATTCTTTTCTTCTCTCTCTCTCTCTCTCTCTCTCTCTTCTTCTTCTTCTTTTTTATTTTTTATTTTTATTTGAAGTCCTTTTTTCTAGTGAAAGGCCCTTCTATAATGCCCATCCGGTTATTGTGCTGAAGTTGCTCATGATGATAGTCTTGCAATTTTATATATTTCCAAGGAGCCTTACTGATCAAGCTTTCTATGAAGTTCCATCATTTTTTGCACAAAATATAAGATGTCAAATGACTTAAAATATATCTTTGTACTTTGGTAAGGTTGATGCAAAAAGAAGCATGCATATACAATGGAAAGAACATAGAATGCCCAAGCCAAAGCAATGAGAAGAACGAATACTTTCCAGACTTGACATGGCTCGTTCTAGGCGAATCAGAAGGGCCTACAGGATTTTATTTTATTTTATTTTATTGCCTTTAAGTATTATGTTCATAAGCTTGTTCCAGCCACCACCACGATCTGGATGAGCCATCGAGCCTTACATTTTTGCTTAGCATGACTTGACATCAGGGACGGATTGGCCTATGTTATGAACCAGGACGAGCTATTCATTGCTTATATCCCTATTCTGTCTCGTACTCAAGATCTGGGCTAGGGGGTTAGAAATTTGAGGACATCAGATGTAGACTCTGGACCTGTTTATATTCATGTAATCATCCAAGATACATAGACAAATGTAATAAAATAAACAAATTCCATGTCAAGCTATGTGGAAATTATATGGGCATACAAGAACTCATTCCACGTATCAGGTACTCCGGGAAGGCACCAGTGAAGACAATCAGCATATGTAGCAGGGTCGGCCTTCTGCTCCGGTGTAAGCAATTTGCCTTGTCGAATGGAATACACTGATGTATGTGCATCTTTTCGATACTCTGATAGAGTCGTAATGTCAATCAATTTGACCAGAATTTTCGTTGTCTTAATCACTTTCGCCACAACATCAAGGAGTCGACGGTCTGTGCCAATGTCTGATACCATGGACAAGTTCGAAATTGGAGTTCTCTCCCCGGCACAGGCTATCCCATCGCGGTCATTCCAAATGGAGCTCCTATCGGGTAACATTAAGAAAAATCTCAATAAATTTGAAGTTGACTCTAATGAAAATTAAACATCAAAATATGAGGTTTTCACAAGAGTTACTCTTGATGCACCGGTGACAATCCGGTGAAGAAGACTGAGGTACGATTAAGGTCAACATTTTGTTGCAGCCATTGAGCCCATGTTCTCAAAACTCTTTTGTATGCTATGGATCGTTCAATTTCATCATATTTCACAGACCCTTCATCAAATGTCCCCTGCCTGTTCAAAGTGACACATTAGCATATGTTTGATTGGGGTAAATTTTATTCGAGGTAACTATAATCTAAGTCCAATGTCAATCACGTGACCATATATCAACATATTTCACTAGGTAATGATACACTTTAATTTGATTTCAATTAAAGTACCATATCAAATTTTAATACAAAAATTGATAACATGATAGTCAGTAAACAAAAGATATTGCGTAGCCATTAGTTGATGATGTTAAATGAGTGCAATTTCAATGAAGTAAATGACGACCATATTTTTTACATCCCAGCCGTTGATTTTTTTAAATCCAAGTGACAGAATTGGATGGACTTATCCAATAGAATCAAATTAAAGAATAGTTATCCAATTGAACAAAATAGAATTACAATTAACTGATTGACACTTGAACAGAGTATAGTTACCATGAATTAAATATACCCATCTGATTGACCTTTTTTCTTGTGCGAAAGTTAATAGTATACTACGAATAACTTGTAATGTTGTGTCTACTTCGAGACGATATACTTACAGAACTTTCATCGTGGGACTGTTCATCCACCATATGTAGGAATTGAAGACAAGAAAATCTGCATGTTGCCAGTGAATTCCATGCTTGGAAATAGATTCAGGCTTGATAATTCGTTTTGCAATGCTGTGATTTCTTGGATCATCTGAATTTGATTCCACTAGAAATGGTGACCAGTAAAACTCTACTGTGGCATTGTAATCCTATAATACATATAAAACCAGTAAATGAGTAAATAATAATTCTATGTAGCACTATGAATGTTACATCAGCCTATGGCACTGATTTGGGTCCGTCCACCTAGATTAATGCTAAGCATCAGTGATTTTACGTATATTATTCAAGAGTAAAATACGAAAGTAATGTTTTTTCTCAATGTTAACGAATTCCGCATTGAGTAAGACGTAAAGAGTTTAAAGGTTAAAGGAAAATAATTAAAGTTGAACTGAAGATTAAAAATAATTAATTAAAGAAATAAGTATGTATGTATGTATGTACTATGAAAAGTGACAAATATTTAGTTTTCATCAAATATATAAAATAAAAAATCTTGTCAATACAAAACATTCAAGCTCCGTATCAGCATAATGTGATATATATATGTCTAAATATTTCTTTTCTTCCAAAGAGTACAATCAAAAAATCTAGACAACTCGAGTTTTAATAATCAACTTTTACTTAAAATTAGCCGATTCTCAATTTTAGTTTAAATGGATTAGTTGACTCAAAACAGTTTTTAAGACATTGCCTTTTCAATTCAAAGATAAAAAATTAAAAATTAAAGAGTGGACTTCAAATTAATGACGCCATGTGAGTACGTGACTAATATTTGAAATTAACAAGTTAAAATTTCAAAAAAATAATATTTTCCATTATTGGTATTAGTTGGAAAAAGGAAAAACAAAACTTTCGTAAATACAATAATTAATGCGACCACCTATATGAATTATTACTCGAATAAAAAATGGCCACTACATTATTTGTTACATGAATGGTGGGGATATGTATTCAATAAATCATTTTTAGCACCACTTTATGCGGGTGTACTAGTGACATTAAATTGCATGTTCAATTATATGCAAAAAATTATGACAAATTTATTAAGAGTTAAGACTTATGACATGCTAACATCTAGACTAGTGTTTAACACCAATGATTCTAAATAACATTATTCGATAAATGGAGAACACTTTACGGAAACGACCTTTAGACTGGTTGTATCATTAACTTTAGCCCTTGGTTTGAGCCCTATTTTCTAAAAAAATATTTTTTTAAAACTCATTTTTAATCACACATTCTTTAATAAAATATTATTATACGCAAACCTAAATTTTTTTCTTAATTTTTAACCACACATTCTCCATCAATCACTATTCAAAAATGCATTCTTTTACTTAAAATGTAGCTCAACAAGGATTTAGGGAATATGCTACTTATATATAATATGGTATCCATATCGATGTCCACCATGTGAGGCGATGAACACCGATATGAATACATTGATCAACTTGTAACATCACCCTGACTTTAGGTGGAGTCCACCAAATGCCAAAAAGTCCAGCCCACCACCGAACTAAATCAAAAGCCTAGACTCTTGAGTTTTAACTTTAATTTTCACACACACGAAAGGAATCTGAGTCGTCTCTAGATCGTTTGATCCCACCGACACGCATAAATTTTCTAGCCACATGATTCTTATGAAATTACAAATTTATGTTACACTTGCCATCTAATTCATTTTACGTAACATACCATTGAAAAGCATACATATGAGAAGCTGTAGAGAGAAAAACCTGAATAGTGAAAACAGATAGTGGGGCTCCCATTTTCCAGTTCTTCTTCCCCGGAAGAATGGCTGATTGAAGTAGGCAAACCATGGATTCCCATTGATTTCGGTTTACTGAATCCCCCACGAACAAAAGCTTCTTCCCTCTAAGTTTTTCGAGCAACAATCTCGCCTTGAATCTCGTCAAATCCAATACAAGATTGTTTATAACCGTTAGGGATAAGCCCCGCTCTACTTAAATATGTTAACAATAATCAACATACAAGAATTTGTGTTGCTTCTTGATAATTAGTGCATTTTGTACACTTATCTAGACGTATTAACAAGCAATTCAATCTGTCCGAAGCGTTCTCATCAAACGATTAAAAGTAAAATCCCATTAATACCAAGACTCAAGAAACAAACGCTCGCTCACTAGATCTCTCAATCTCTCAATATGTGTACACCCATATAAAAACTTACTTGGGCAAAGAACAATCTTTGGGCTGCCATCTCCAGTTCTGGTACTTCGTATCTGGCCTTCCATTTCTGATGCAAGTCAACTGTGACGTAAGAAACCCACATTCTTCTTCTTTGTATAAAGGGCGGGTGAGATTATCAAAAACCCATTTTCCTTTAGACAAATCACAGCTGCCTGATGGCAATTCAATCTCTTCATCATCATGATTTTCACCAGGCCCTGCTTTGATTCCATTTATCTGTGTTTCTTCTTCATGCAGTACTGTCTGGCGATTTTCGGATGCGATTTTTTCAGTTTCTTGAAAAAGTTGAAAATCGGGAAATTGTAGGGAAATTTTAGCAATAAACGATATTTCTTTGGTGAATAAAAAAGCTCCAGAAATCAATAATGATATGATGAATAGTATGGTAAATGGTGAGTTGTTACATATTTTTCTGCTACTTTCCTTGTACTTCATTGACAGAGGACTGTGTGACGAGA
>NC_036249.1:25649729-25668315 GCF_002742605.1 Olea europaea var. sylvestris | reverse complement strand
TAAAAATACTAAGGTCTTGGTTTTTATGGAATGGTTAATGAGTTTAATAGATAAGTTATTGAACTTCATTCATATTTATTTAGTGGGTGGAACTTGTATTTATTTTGATTGTTTTTTATTTGGTTAGTTTTGTGGTTATTAATTTCTTATGCCGGGGTCCAATGCTTTGTACGATTGTAGATGTCTGAATTGAGA
Organism: Olea europaea var. sylvestris; assembly: GCF_002742605.1. NCBI lineage: Eukaryota > Viridiplantae > Streptophyta > Magnoliopsida > Lamiales > Oleaceae > Olea > Olea europaea. Next base: position 25,668,120 of record NC_036249.1, on the reverse strand, counting down.
CGATGGACACGTGCCTCTTAGTACTAATTGTTATATATTGTTCAAAAATCAATAAGAGGAGAGTGGAACGAAAAATAACATTTGAGGGCCAAAAGTTGGCCTGTGCAACCGTGCCCAGTACAAAATTTTTTAGCCCCGTTTGGAGGTGAATTATGCGACCACATAGGTTTGACTATGCGATCGCATAGAAGGAGAATCTGAACGTTTTTAACCGTTTGTGTTTTGAATTTGGTGGCCTTTCATTCAATTTTTGGCACCATTTCGTGAATCTGGTTGAGGTCTATATATGTGGGATCATGTTCAAGTTTGGATGTAAGAAAAACACTTGAGATCCATACATTATTCCCCAATTAAAGATCAAATTCTTATTACTCTTCATATTCAATTTCATCCTTTGTGTTCTTCAAACTTGGGTAGAAAACACTTGTACTTTGGTGTTTTTCTACAACTAGGCCTGAATAATCCTATAAACCATTGTTGTCAAATTTATCTTGCAAGTGGACGGATCGTAACAAGTAGTAAAGTGGACCTTTCGAGTTCGGATTATCGTTCCCGCGAGGACTATACTTTAATACTCAATTCATTATTCCTAACTTCTATTTGACGAAACTAAACAAAAAAAAAATGATTGAATGTGATTCTTGAATCTAACTAGTAAAAATCTCATGAATGCAATAGAAAATGAGTAAGAATTCAAATAATGAATGGATATTAGGGTGGAACAAATTCACCTATTGGTCACCTTTACTTCTAATATAGAGATTTATAAAATTAAAGTAGTGTTTGATCGAATTCTTCTATAATATTCAATTTATCTCTCTCAAGTTCTCATTGAACCTATTTAAATAATTCAATTCCATATTTCTATGCGAATCAACATTATTTAAACGAAATAATAGCTCTAAGAATTCTTATAAGATCGTAGCGATTAATAAAAGTATTTTTACACATTATATTAATTTATCGAATTTTAATATGTGATCTAAACAAGAATTCCCATCTCTACGTAATTATTGTTTACGAAATTATTGAATAATTGACCAAAAAATTCAAAGCATTAATAACATAATTAAAATACACCCAGAAAATATAAAAGAACAAGAATCTCAAATAAAAGAAATAAAGGTCCCCAATATGTTACATTCGCCCTAAAAATTAAATTTAGCTACGCATATTAGCGAGAGAAAAACAATAAATTATCATGGAATTCATCACCCGATTAATTGATGGAACATGAATAATTTGTAAAAGTAAATCTGCTTCTTTTCTCGTGTATGCGTGTATAAATTCTTCCTCACTTTTGCGTGTAATTGAGTAGCAACTGCCCTCCAATGTGCCTCAATTTCTGTGAGTGTATGTATAGACAATAAAGACAACCACTAAAATTAATTCTCCCAATAGTCTCCTGCGTATCAGCGTATGTATCTCTTTGTGTTCGTTTTAATGGCAGCAGAAAAAATTCTCCCCCTCTCTCGATTTTTCTCCAATTTCAACCTCTAAAGTGTGTATAAAATGTAGTATTTTCTCTCCCTCAATATCCATGCGTGTCTATATAATATGGTAGCATCAATTGTGTGGAAAATATATAAAATTGGCTGCCATCCTTTTCTCATGTGTGTACCTATATATACCAACCATACAGCCACAATAGTTGACTAAAACAAGGACTCCAATTCAAGCCATTAATGCAAAATTACCCCTCTAGTCGTCAATTTTTCAGTATAATAAATTTCAGTCCTTGAACCATTTTATTCTTGCAACCCATGTATTATTTGGTTAAATTCAAGTTCTTCACTTTCCAAAGTATAAAATTTGATCTCTTAATTTTGCATCCAATGGCTAATTTAGTCCTCGTACTTTGGACTTTGTCATTTTTCGCCCATTTTTTGCTTCATTCTTTTAATTCCTTTTCATTCATAAAATTTCACCTGTTAAACATAAAATACAAAAATTTAGAATATAATTTGGCACAAAACCATCAAATATCGTTATTTTAGGCATTGAATAAGTGTATAAAATACACTTATCAAATACCCTCAAACCTAAACATTTGTTTGCTCTTAAACAAAACTATAACCTAAATAATAACCAACATACAAGCATGCAAAAATACTTGGTTGGACAGTTTAGCTTTTTACCTGATGATTCAAGATATTAGTGTCTACTCTATAAACTGCTTCAAAGTTACAATACCAAACTAATATTCACTCTTCCAATGCAAAATCGACGTATGTGTGAAGAATTATGTAGACATTAATGAATTCACAAGTTGTTTCAATTTTTGACCCTTAATAGTCATATATGTCCTTTCATTACTCGTAAGATTCACACACCCCCAAATTTATTCGTTTTCACTCTTTTTCCAACATGTGATCTAATGTTGACTTATTCATTACATCCTCATCTCTCTAGTTCAGGTGGACTTCACTAGTTGCAAGTTAATATTTCAATGACATGGATTCTCCAATTATTTGATTGCTTCGACTTCTAAAACTCAAGTAGGCTAATATCCTTCATTGAAGGTCAAATTCCTTTAAATAAGTGTTGGGACTTAATCAAGGTGTTTAGTGCCTTTTCTCTTTTCATGCACTTGTTTTTTTTGGTTTTTCATAAGTTATTTTATTTTTATTTTTTTCATTCCCTCCATTAAGCTTTCTAGATGACCCTTGTAGTAGGCTTGAAGCCGATGACTCCCAAATCAAATGATTTTAGGATACCAGGTTTTAAACACCCTTACAGGTTTGTTGAGATAATTTTATTTTTATTTTTTTATGTTCTTTTTAAGTGCAAATTCATCTCCATTAAACTTTCTAAATAACCGTTGTAACGAGTTTTAGGTCGATGATTCTCAAGTCAGACGACTTTTGGACACCAAGTTTTAAGATACCTTTACAGACTTAATCACTCGAGTTATAAAGACTTCAAAGAGAAGTTTAAAATTTTTAAATGTATGCCTTGATTAGTGTAATGCCCTTTATCACACACTTTTTCAAACAAATCGACCTCCAACTTATGACTTTCATCGAGTTTTATCACGTTAGTCTATGACAATCCACACATAAGTTTTCATACATGGAATCCACATTCATATCTGCATCTTTCTACAACTGTAAAATCACCCCCAAATTGTGCTAAATTTGGTCTAAAGATAGATTATTTAATATGGTTTAGGTAAAGCATCTATGTCCAACTAGATCAACCTATTAAAAGCAAGAAACAACTCATTTAATCATAATGTCATGTAATAACAAGTTTTGCAAGGTTGAGCTTCAATTAATCTAGCATGCATCCTATCCACAATTCATAAATTAATACCAAATCTCAAATTAAATCATCATTGTCTTCCGGACTATCTACCCACACAAACACATTGTTGAATAAAAGAGATTTTTTTTTTTTGAAATTCTTTAAATTTTTTAATTTTTTTTATAACAAACACACAAAGACTTATAAAACATATGAAAAACAAAAACTAAAAGTTGTTTTACCCCAAACTTAAAACTGACATTGTTCTCAATGTTATATAGCATAAATAAGCATATAAAGAGGTAGAGAAAAAAAGGAAGAAGAAGGTACTATCCAAATTTTTCTGTTAAATGTATGAGGAAATATGTGTGACAGTTGTATAATCTTCTTCAGTGTACTTTCCCTTGGGTTTATGTTGGTTTGAATGTTACAGGACGTCATATTCCTGAAAAATTAAATTTCACAAGTCAAACAACCTAGAACATGTGTTACTTGGCCTAAACAATCAAAATAACCAACAATAAATTCAAGGGCCTACAGGCAGAAGGGATATGAGTGATGACTCCTAAATAAACTAATAAATCAACTAAACTATCCTATAACTTGAAAACAAAATAAATAAAGGAAAGAAAGCTTGGGTTGCCTCCCAAGAAGCATTTCTTTTAAGTCATTAGCAGGATTTTGTGACGTATTATTCTAGAACTGCAAGTTCAAGGCTCTTTCTAGTGGTGGGAAACTCCTCCACGTAATGTTTAGTGCGTTGTCCATTAACCTTGAAGTTCTTTTTGTTTGGTAGTATAGTTCAACTGTGCCGTAGGGACACATTCGAGAGATAGTGAAAAGGCCGGACCATCTAGATTTCAATTTTCCTAGGAAGAGCTTAAGTTTGGAGATGTATAAGAGGAGTTGATCTCTCACTCTGAAATTTTGTTGCCTAATATTCTTGTCATGCTACTGCTTCGTCCTTTCTTTATAGATTGATGCATTCTCATAAGCTTCTCTTCTAAATTCTTCCAATTCATGTAGTTGCAGCATTTTTGTTTCTTCAACCTTCTCTAGATCCATGTTCAACTGCTTCAGGGCCCAGTATGCTTTGTGTTCAAACTCGACTGGTAGGTGGCATACTTTTTCGAAGACTATTCGGTATGATGACATTCCAATGGGCGTCTTATACGCGGTGTGATAGGCCCACAAAGCATCGTCCAATTTTTTGGACTAATCTTTTTGAGATGAATTTAAAGTGAGTTCTAGAATTCTTTTTAGCTATCGATTAGAAGTTTAAACTTGTCCAATTGTTTGAGGATGATATGGTGTGGCTATTCGATGTCTACCCCATATTTATGCAGCACTGCTTGGAATAATCGATTGCGAAAATGAGTTTCACCATCACTTATAATGGCCCTGGGTGATGTATAGCGGTTAAAGATTTGTTTCTTTATGAAGTCTATCGCTACCCTTGCATCATTTGGCTTCCACCCATTTGGAGATGTAGTCCACTGCCACTAGAACGTACCGATTGTTGTAATATGATGGAAAAGGACCCATAAAATCAACTCCCCATACATCAAATATTTTCACTTCCAGGATATTGTTAAGTGACATTTTATGATGAGCTGATATGTTACCTGTTCTCTGACACTTATCACATGACCTGCAGAAATTGTGGTAGTCCTTGCATAATGTAAGCGAAAAGAAACCATATTGAAGCACCTTTGTTACCATTTTAGTGGGGCCAAAGTGTCCTCCATAAGCCTAAGGATGAACCCGTGAAAGGATCAATTTCATCTCATCCTCCGGTACACATCTTCTGTTGATCTGGTCTGCCCCTCTCCTATATGAATTAGATCATCCCAGTAATAGAATTTCGTTTCATGAAGCAGCTTCTTCTTCTGATGATAGGTGAGATCTGAATTCATATATCCACTAGTGAAGTAATTAATAATGTCTGCATACCACAGAGCCTTTTCTATCTGTAATAACTGCTCATCTGAGAATACCTCATTAGTATCAACATCATCTGAATCCTGAAGTTACTCTATCCTCGATAAGTGATCTGCTACATGATTTTTTGTTCCTTTTTTTTTTTTTATCACAAATCTCAATATCAAATTCTTAAAGCAACAGGACCCATCGAATTAGCCTTGGTTTTGCATCCTTCTTCTCAAACAGATATTTCAAGGCTACATGGTAGTGATTATCACCTTTGAGCCAATCAGATATGTACAAAATTTGTCGATGGCAAAGACCACTGCTAGCATATCTTTTTCCGTTGTTGAGTAGTTGATTTAAGCATCTGTCAAGATTTTACTGGCACAGTAGATGACATGTAACACTTTTCCCTTGCATTGGCCAAGCACCATTCCTACTGCAAACTCACTAGTATCACATATAAGTTCGAAAGTAGATCCCAATCCAGTGCTATTATCATAGGTGTAGAAGTTAACTTTTCTTTCAAAGTATTAAGGGCATTTAAGCACTCATCAGAAAAGTGAAATGACACATCCTTCTCTCGTAGATTATACAGAGGTTTTGTAATTTTTGAGAAATCTTGAATGAACCGTCTGTAAAACGTTGCATGTCCTAAGAAGCTTCTGATTCCCTTAATTGAATTAGGAGTCTGTAATTTTTCAATTACTTGTATCTTGGCTTCAATGCCCTTTGAGGAAATCCTGTGGTCCAGCACTATCTCCTCATTCAGCCGAAAGTGTCACTTTTCCCAATTGAGTACCAGAATCTTCTCTTCACATTTTTGTAATACAAGAGACAACCGATCCAGGCATTTATCAAATGAATCTCCAAACATAGAAAAATCGTCCATCATAACCTCAATGTACTTTTCCACCATGTCAGAAAAGATGGCCATCATGCACCGTTGAAAGGTTGCAGGTGCATTGCATAGACCAAAAGACATATCCTTCTAAATGTAAAAGTTCCATAAGGGCATGTAAATGTTGTTTTCTCTTGGTCTTCTGAAGCAATAACCATCTGATTGTACCCTGAATATCCGTCCAAAAAGAAGTAATAAGAATGACTTGCCAACCTCTCTACCCTGTCACTAATCGTGTTGGTATCAACTCATTGTTCTCGTTCTTTTCCACTGTGATTCCATCCTTTTTAGACACAACATGTACTGGACTCACCCATAAACTATCAGATATGGGATAAATTATTCCTGCATCCAGCAATTTTAGCACTTCTTTTCGCACTACTTCTTTTAAGGTTGAATTTAATCTGCGTTGTCCTTCCACTGATGACTTTGACCTATTCTCCATTAAAATTTTGTGCATGCAAAGACTTTGACTCCTCTGATGTCAGCTATTGTCCATCCAATTGCCATTTTGTGCTGCTTGAGTACCTCCAACAATTTATTCTCCTCTTCCTTTGTCATATCATTCGCGATGATTATTGGAAGTGTTGTAGAGTCTCCTAAATATGCATAACGGAGATGTGAAGGCAAGGGCTTTAGTTCAAGAGTGGTACATTTTCCACTAAGGGTATCGGGGGTCATGGGTTGTCACCAAGAGATTTGTAATGTCAATGTCTCCTTCCTAATTGTTGCTTGGCTAAGTTGACAACACCTTTAGTTTTTTCTGCACTTGTTGCCTTTGATTGTGCAATTTCTGCTCACAAAGAGTTGTTTGATGTTCTGTCTCAAATATATCTGCCACCAACTTTTCAAGAACAGCTACTTGGCAACAGGTGTCTGAAGTGAGTGGATGTTTCATCACCTTGAACATGTTGAATATAACTTGCTCATTGTCTACACGAAGAATCATCTTTTCATCTTAAACATCAATCAGCACTCTTTCGGTAGTCAAGAAGGGCCTTCCAAGATTAGATGGATGTTTGAATCCTCCTCCATGTCCAAAATGATGAAGTCAGCTCGAAAAATGAATTTTAACTTTGACTCGCACATCTTCAATAATCCCCTTCAGTCATTTGATCAATCTGTCAGCCAGTTCCATAAAGATGGTTGTAGGTTTTGCTTCTTCTAATTCAAGAGACCTGTAAACAAAGAGAGCAACAAATTAACTATGGCACCTAAATCACATAAAGAATGTTTAAAATAATTAGAACCAATTGTGCAAGGTATCATGAAACTTCCTGGGTCTTTTAGTTTAGAGGATAGCTTTTTCAATAGAATTATACTGCACTCCTCGTGTAGGTAGACTGTCTCATGTTCTTTCAGTTTCCTTTAGTTAGGCAAGATCTCCTTCAAGAGTTTTGCATAGCTGGGCATTTGGGCAATTGTATCTGTAAAATGGAATATTTATGTGCATTTTCTTGAAAATCTCTACAAACTTGGCAAACTGCTTATCCAGCTTCTTTCTCTGTAACCTTTGAGGAAAGGATATTGGTGGCACATAAGCTTTCACGGAGTTGAGTGCTCTCACTGTGGATTTTTTTCCTTTCGTCTTCTTCGTTAGTTAGTGGTTCGGACTCTACTTCTTTCCCTTCCTCTTCAACCATTACCTCTATCTTTTCTCTTTGGTCTTTTCATATGTATCTCTGGAAGTTGTACCGCACTTCTGATTGTAATAGCTTGCACTTGCTCTTTTGGATTGACCATTGTGTTGCCTGACAATTTCTCTTATGGGTGTTCTGCAAGCTGTTGAGCTATCTGACCAATTTGAGTTTCCAATTTCTTGATTGATGCTTGCTAATTCTGAAAGTTAGTGTCAATTTGCTGGAAAACCTTGTCTGTATTCTGCATGTATTAGTTGAACATCTCCCCCAAACTTGGTTTTTCTCCTGTTGGGCATTATTTGAACTATTCCCTTGCTGATTATCCGACAATCTGAAGTTGGGTGTTGCCTTCATCCTGGATTATATGTTTGTGAAAATGGATTAAAATTTCCAGAGTCACTTTGAATGAAGTTAACTTGTTCCTCCGAAAATCCCATAAATGTGCAATTTCTATCAGATGATTAGCCCTGCAGTTTTTGTATGATGGGATGGCCATCACTGCATATGTTCCTTTTGTTTGTGACTTCACCAATAGCTCTACCTATTTTGTCAATGATATTATTTGGGTGTTAATAGATGCTGTGTTGTCTAATTCATATATTCCCGCTACTTTTGGAGGCACTACTCTTTCTGATTAAAAAATGGAATCAATAGTAGCAATCAACTCAAACAGATCTATACATTATTGCATTGATTTCCCTATGATCGATCCGACTGCAGAGGAATCCACTTGAAATTTGGACAGTGGTTAAAGTCTCGTGTAAAAATACTGTACTTGATTTCTAATAACGATCCCATGATTTGAACACTTCCTCGTCAACTCCTTAAATCTGTTTCATGCCTCATGATAGCTCTCCTTATCTTTCTGTTGAAATGTTTAAATTTTCAGTTTGATTTTTGCTACTTTAGCTAGTGGAAAGAACTTGTTGCAAAATTTCCTTGTCAGTTTTCCCCAAGTAGTAATACTTCCATCAGGTTCGGCATCCGACCATTCCAATGCTGCATTTCTTAGTGTATATAAGAATAATTGTAGCTTAATGGCATTCCCATTAACTCCGGGAGCATGACAAATCTGACAATTCCTAAGAAACCTGGAGGTATGTATGTCTAGATTCTCATGAGGTAGCTCATAGAATTGTAGAGTGTTGCTCATCAAATTAATCTAGTCAGCTCATATCTAGAAATTGTTTACTCCAAAATCTGGATATACTATGCTGGACCGCGCGGGTACTGCTATAGGCGTAAAAAACATAGAAACTGACAAGTCTGCTTTGTCTACTTCCCTCTACTCTTGCTGTTGATCTCTCGCGGCCATTTGTCCAATTGGCCATATAGGGATAGGGTTGTTTAGATTGTCATCCATTTGATGTTGCTGTCTTTATTTGTGTTCCCTGCGTCTTTGTCTAAAGGTACGTTCTATTTCTGAATCAAACGGTTTAAGATCGTAACTTTGGACATGGAGCATACAACAAACACATTTTTTTGTAAATAAAAGAAAATAAAAAAAATCAAATAACAGTTAAAAATAAGAACTAAATTAAAACTAAAAGTAATAGTTTCACGACAGCGGTGCCAAAAACTTGTTATCGATTTTATCCCGCAAGTGGGCGGATCGTAACAAGTAGTAAAGTGGACCTTTTGAGTCCGGATTATCATTCACGCGAGGATTATACTTTAATATTCAATTTATTATTCCTAACTTCTATTTGATGAATCTAAACAAAAAATAAAATAAAATAAAATAAAAATGATTGAATGTGATTCTTAAATCTAGCTACAAAAAATATCGTGAATGCAACACAAAATGAGTGAGAATTCAAATAATGAATGGATATTAGGGTAGAACAAATTCACCTATAGGTCACCTTTACTTCTAATATAGAGATTCATAAAACTAAAGTAGTGTTTGGTCGAATTCTTCTATGGCATTCAATTTACCACTCTCGAGTTCTCATTGAGCCTATTTAAATAATTCAATTCTATATCTCTATGCGAATCAACATTATTTAAACGAAATAATAGTTCAAAGAATTCTTAAGGACCGCAACAATTAATATATGTATCTCTACATGTTATATTAATTTATCGAATTTTAATATGTGGTCTAAACAAGAATTCATATCTTTACGTAATTATTGTTCACGAAATCATTGAATAATTGGCCAAAAAATTCAAAACATTAAGAACATAATTAAAATTCATACATAAAATATAAAAGAACAAGAATCTCAAATTAAAGAAATAAAGGTCCTAAATAGGTTACATTATTCCCTCTAAAATTATAACTACGCATATTAATGAGAAAAAACAAGAATTATCATAGAATTCATTACCCGGTTAATTGATGGAACGTGAATAATTTGTAAAAGTAAATCTATCGCGTGTTGCCGTCTTTTGCCGTGTATGTGTGTATAAATTCTGCCTCCTTTTTGCGTGTAATTGAGTAGCAACAGTCCTCCAATGTGCCTCAATTTCTGTGAGTGTGTGTATAGATAATAAAGACAGCCACTAAAATTAGTTTTCCCAACAGTCTCATGTGTATCAGCTTATGTATCTCTCTGCGTTCCTTATAATGGTAGCAGAAAAAAATTTCTCCCCCTCTCTCGATTTTTCTCCGATTTTAGCCTCCAAAGTGTGTATAAAATATAGTGTTTTCTCTCCCTCAATTTCCGTGCGTGTCTATATAATATGGTAGCATCAATTGTGTGGAAAATATATAAAATTGGTTGCCATCCTTTTCTCCTATGTGTACCTATATATACCAACCCTACAGCCACAATAGTTGACTAACACAAGGACTCCAATTCAAGCCATTAATGCAATATTATCCCCCAAGTTCTCAATCTTTCAATATAATAAATTTTTGTCCTTGAGCCTTTTTAATCTTGCAACCCATGTATTCTTTGGTTCAATTCAAGTTCTTCACTTTCCAAAATATAAAATTTGTTCTCTTAATTTTGGATCCAATGGCCAATTTAATCCTCGTATTTTGGACTTTGTCATTTTTTGCACGTTTTTTGCTTCATTCCTTCAATTCCTTTTCATTCATAAAATTTCACCGATTAAACATAAAATACAAAAATTTAGAATATAATTTGTCACAAGAACTATCAAATATCATTATTTTAGGCATCGAATAAGTGTATAAAATACACTTATCAACCATTTGCTGGGAAACCCTTGAAGCATCTCATACAATTCGGAGAGGAGGCAAATATTGTTTGAGGAAAAAAATTACGTGTTCGAGCCTTTCAATTTTAAAATTTGTTCCTAGTGTTTTTCATCATTGTTGCTGGTTTTTTATTTGGTTTCTTCTCGAACCCTCAATTTTTGGCAACAATCTTAAACAATATTTTATGTGATGTAGAATGAAACAACTATGGCGACAATCAAGTTGATAAACCAAGATCTCGTGTGCTTGGAACATTTTGATGGCACCAATTTTATAAGATGGAAAAACAAGTTAAAGTTTTTTCTTACAGCGTTGAAAATTTTCTACATACTTGATCTAGATTTGGCGTCACTACCGAAACCAACAAATGGAGAAATCGAAGCCATAAAAGCAGAAAGACAAAAGTGCCAAGATGATGAACTCATATGCTGTGACCATATTCTCAATGCATTATTTGATAGGTTGTATGATCTCTACACCAATACCTCCTCCGCAAATGAGATTTGGAATGCATTAGAAAGAAAGTACAAGGCCGAAGAGGAAGCTACTAAGAAATTTTTGATTTCAAGGTACTTTGATATTAAATTTCTTGAAAACATTTCCCTCATTCTCCAAATCTATGAACTACAAGTGCTTGTTGACAAATTAAAGGCGGTGAAGATTTAAATCCTGAAGACCTTTCAAGTGGGGACAATTATTGTAAAGCTTCCCGGGATTTGGAAAGGATACTGGAAGAAGATAATGTGTAGCTTCAAAGAATTCTTTTTGGAACAATTACAGAAACATCTTCACATTGAGAAAGATTCAAGAATGTGAGATAAGAATGAAAATTCTTATGAAGAAACTACAAGTGCTTGTTGACAAATTAAAGGCGGTGAAGATTTAAATCCTGAAGACCTTTCAAGTGGGGACAATTATTGTAAAGCTTCCCGGGATTTGGAAAGGATACTGGAAGAAGATAATGTGTAGCTTCAAAGAATTCTTTTTGGAACAATTACAGAAACATCTTCACATTGAGAAAGATTCAAGAATGTGAGATAAGAATGAAAATTCTTATGAAGACACTTCCAAAACTAATGCACTGGAGAAAACTGAACCTCCAACAAAATCCAACAAAAGAGAGCCTTCTAAGAACTTTAATAAGTTCAAGAAGAAGATCAAAGGAGGATGTTTTGTTTGTGAAAAATGTGGACATTATGCGAAGGAATGTTGACACCAGAAATGAGACAACTCTAAGGACAAGGTACACTCCATCCAAGAAGACAAGATTGTGGCCACCGTAAGCAAAATAATGCAATCAAAGGAAAGGTTCTCAGATGGTGGTATGATACTTGCGCAACATTGTATGCATCGTATGACAAATCCTTATTCAAGACATATCATGACGTAGATGAAGACCAAGAGATCCAAATGGATAACGAAGTCCGATCTAAGGTGATTGGAAAAGGAAATGTGGATATCATCGTCACTTTTGGCAAAACCCTTACTTTAACCAATGTTCTAAATGTTCCAGATAGAATAGAAACTTAGTAAATGGAAATCTTTTAAGAAAATCGGACATTAAAAGTGTCTATGAGTCCGACTTAAATGAGAAATTTGTTGAAAAAAGCTATTCGTGTAAATGAATGGTCAGGCTATATGTTGTTGACAAATTAAATAATAATAATAATAATAATAATAATAATAATAATAATAATAATAATAATAATAATAATAATAATAATAATAATAATAATAATAATAAGAAAATCAAACATTGTATACTTCAGAGTTTAGGAATATCTTGCATATTATAAGAACATAAGTCCGAATATGACCAAGTTAGGTTCAAGAGGTATCAAGTGTGCCTTTGTTAGATATGCTAGTAATAGCATATCATATAGATTATTAAATTTGAAGACCAATGTGATAATTAAATCTAGTGACCTAGGGTTCTTTGAGAATTCATTATCTTCGTATGATGAATTAAAGGAAAGTCATAAAGAAATTCCAAGCTCTAGTGGAACTCGAGATGAAATATCTTCTAAAGATGTTAATGAATCTAACGAACCTCGAATGAGCAAAATAACTTGAATTGAGAAGTCACTAGGACCGAATGAAATTGACTCTCAACATATTTTCTTTTACTTAGTATAGAGAAGTTCTAAGAACGATTCATTTTATTTTACAAGTAGAAATCGATCATAAAACTTATAGAGAGGTAATGGCTTCTCGTGATAGCATCTTTTGGAAAGAGGCAATTAAAGATGAGATGGATTCAATTATGTCAAATAACACATGGGAGCTTGTCGATTTACCACCCGGATCCAAACCTATTGGATGTAAATGGGTGTTTAGAAGAAATTATAACGTTGATGGTTCTCTTAACACCTTTAAGGCTAGACTAGTGGCTACAAGTTATCAACAAAAGGAAGGAATATACTATTTTGACACTTATGCACATGTAGCTAGAGTAACATCAATTAGGATATTATTCCCGTCGGCTTCAAAATATGACTTACATGATCATCAAATGGATGTCAAGACAACATTCCTAAATGGGGATCTCGATGAGGATGTCTACATGGAACAACTTGAATGATTTGCACTATCAAAAAATGAACATAAGGTATGCAAATTGGTGAAATCGTTATACGGCTTAAAGCAAGCACCTAAGAAATGGCATGAAAAGTTTGACTCGGCCATAATACCATTTGGTTTTAAACATAATAGTGTAGATAAATGTATGTTTTCTAAGTTATGTGATGATTATGTGATATTTATTTGTTTACATGTTAACGACATGTTGATTGTGAGTAATCACATAGATGAAATAGAAGAAACAATGAGGTTTCTATTTTCTACATTCAAATTGAAGAATCTTGGATTGGTGGATACCATATTGGGCATTAAAGTCACTAAAACTAGTGGAGGTTACCATCCAAATCAATCATGTTATATCGAAAATGTGATAAACAAGTTTAAACATTTGAGCATAAAGGAATATAGTACCCTAATTGATCCAAGTTTAAAGCTTGTAAAGAACGATGAAAGAGCAGTTGTTTAATTGGAATATGGGAGTGCTATTGAGAGTCTTATGTACGCAGTTCAATGCACAAGACCAGACATAGCCTTTGCAATTAGTAAACTTAGTAGGTTTACTAGTAATCCTAGCATTGATCATTGGAAGGCCATTGGAAGAGTTCTTAGATATCTAAAGTGTTAGGTTTTGAGTTGGCAATTTTGTGAACAAAAGGATCAAATTGTATATTATCAAAATTGAGGGTCAAATTGTCTATGTTTAAAGTTTGGGGGTCAATTTGTATATGTTTAAAAGTTAGGAACTTTAGTGAAATTTTGTAAAAGTATGTTAGGGCTTGAGTTTGGGAAAAGGAAAGAAGAGTCTCGAAGTTTCACTAGCTGCACGTCAGGAGATTGCTCGAGCGTAAAAAACAGAGACCTCGTCGCCACTGCCTTGTTCGAGTGAAACAACGTCGCTAGCTTTTCGCTCGAGCGACAATGCTATCGGAAAAACCATATTTTGTGATTTTTGAGATTTTGATTCGGCCCACACTACCCTAAACATGTCCTATGTATTCTAGAGTGTCGTATTCTTTTGTTTTTCAGAGGATTGAAGAAACAGAACACTTCCTACACTTTATAGCATTAATTCAATCCTACTATCATGTTGGTGTAGTCATTCAAAACATTAAATTCACATCCATCAAACACCGAAACCTGTCTTTTCAGAGCATCTGTCACGAGTTGACGATCAGGGAAGGAGATCAGAGTTCCAATCATTGGAGAACTGGGAGTTTTCTGAAATTCACAGAAAGATAGACAAAATCTAGAGTAGGAATTAGTGTAGGAGCACGCATTCTAGGATGGGTTTTGGGTATTACAGTCAAAAGGTCAGGAAAAATTAGAGTTGGTTGAGTCTAATGGACTTTAAGTTGATTTTTCGTTTATAGTGGATTAATAATGGCTTAGGCTTGGAGTTTTTAATCCCATAAGAGGTTTTCTCTATCATCAAATTATTGCATTTTTCTTTAGTTTTTAGTTATTTTCCATTTTGCGGTAGTTCAACATAGGGTAATAATGCATGCGAATGAATCTGGACTAAATTAATAACTTTGACTTGTTGCATTTATTAATTGATTGTTAAAATTCCGAATAAACACCTATTTATTCCTTTTTAGGTGTTATTTGGGTCAAACTATGTTATTTCATAAAGAAAACCAATAACTTATGCCTACAATATACTAAATTTTCGACTGTATTGGAAGGTTTTGCCGATGCTAGTTGGATATCTAGCACATGTGAGCGTAAATGCCGATGACAGAAAGAGTACCTTGGGTATGCATTCTAGAGCATTCTTAATGACCAGTAGTCATAATTTAGTTTTAAAAAAAAACATTTTTATTATGAATTAAAGGTAAGAATACTAAGTGAATATAAATTACAGGGATGGCTATAATCAATAAAATTAATAACTCAAAAATTATTTAATATTCTACGGAGATATATATTGAATTAAACTTGTAATGGTTAAAAATTTTGAGAATATGATGTCTCGAAATTTAGGAGAACCTAATTTTAGATTTTGATGATTTTCTCTTTTATCCAATGTTTAAGTGAAAAGAAATGCAAATCCCAATAAACACCAAATTGCTTTTCGGACACAACTCGTACATGAATTTCTTGCAAATGAAAATGTGGCATTAGAATTTCCGCTTCCTCAAAACTAACATTCACATACTATAATAATAAGGAGAAAAAACATGTCCATAATCAATTGATATCATAATGACAAAATATACAAAATTCAAATTGAGCAAACAAAGATATATTTTTGTACTGAAATGGATAACCAGATGCAAGCATATTTCGACTAAAAAATGGAGCATTTGTTGAAAATAAATTCAAAGCTAATTATCCAATATAATAAAACTTCACATCATTCACACTACAAAAAAGTTCATCATAAACAAAAAAATAAAAATAAAGAATCTATCGATTGGTTGTTGTGTCCTAGAAAAGGATTGGCCATCATTCCAATCAAAAGACGCCACATTTTGATTTCTATCATCAGAAGAATAACATAATTTTAATTAATACATCGTTAGTTAGTTACTAAAATACTACACATCAACAAATACTTAGAGAATGTAAGATAAGAAAGAAAATAATTTATGAGCACAAGCTCAAGATGTGATATGTGAGTGACGGGTTAGGAATAAAAAATTCAAAATCGAGATTTGAAGAGTAAGGGAATTCTCATATAGTTTTTCCACTTATATATAGTATTATTATAATTTCTTTTAATTGTATGTAACAATGTTTTTATTAATTGTGCCCTAATAATTAGTAATAATTGTGTTTAGCAAAAATTAATTGACTTAATTTTTGAATGCAATAATAATTATTAATTATTTTATTTAGAGAAAATAAATTGAATATTAAGGGTATTGTTCGCCATAGATAAAAAGTTATGTAAAAGTAAAATGCGAAATCGATTGTTTATCACCTGTTCAGACTTGGGTTGTTAAAAATTGACTTTTAGTTTCATAATTTATTGAATTAAAGAGTTGATGGGTTAGTAGAAAATGACTTTTCATCTAATATTATCAAGTGAATGTTAGTTAATGGGATTTTTTTTAATTATTATGA
Source organism: Olea europaea var. sylvestris (assembly GCF_002742605.1). Classification (NCBI taxonomy): domain Eukaryota; kingdom Viridiplantae; phylum Streptophyta; class Magnoliopsida; order Lamiales; family Oleaceae; genus Olea; species Olea europaea. The sequence continues at coordinate 25,651,586 of NC_036249.1, read as the reverse complement.
TTTATTTGCAATGTAGGAACGCAATATTCTCTTCATATGTAATGTTAGGTTTAAAAAATTTAATTGTATATATCAATTTATTAATATTAATTGACTTAATGGTCTATGCCATTTCATGTTAAATAGCCCCCGCTTGGAGCCCACTTTGTGGAAATGAAAATGGGTGGAATGATTTTTTTTAAAATAAAAATAAAAAATTAGTTGTTGAAAAAGAAGGAAAATTTTTCAATTTACGCATAATATTATTTTGTGGAAGATTATGTGGTTGAAAATAGGAGAAAGAAAAATAAAATAAAATATAATAAAAATTAATGGAGGTCAAACGAGGGCTATGTAGTATTGTTATAATTTTTATTTTGTTTTTATAAAAGTTTTTATTAATCATATACTGATAATTAATAATAAGAGTATTTAGTGGAAATAATTCACTTAATTTTAGAAAATAATAATAATTGAAATTTCTTAAAATAATTTTAAGGGTATTATTGAACATAAACATAAAAATGTTAAGGTAAAATGGAAAATTAAAGATATAACGATAAATGAGGGTATATTAGACGTAGAGCTAAATATGTAAAGGTAAATTGATAATAAAAAGTTTCTCATCGATCCTCACTTTTAATATATTGTAGATAAGAGTATAATATGCGACTCGATGCTCCATCTTCACATTTCAAATCTCGCCTTGTTTTGAATAAATAAAACGAAAGAGAATTGTTTGAGTTGTTCGTTTATGGTGCGATATGGGATATGTGGGTTATAATGCAGCCAATTCATTTCGTTGACTGCATATGCATACTCAAACGTCAAAATGTGATCACATTTGCGTTACAAATTGTGTTAAAATTAACATAGCAAAGCCCAACCCAATTTTATTACTTAAAAAAAATATATTGAAAATTGGGCCCAACAAATATCAAATTAGTCCAAATCATCTAAATCCATGAATTATATACAACAATCTACAGGGTTTTAACGTTTAAAAAAACTCAAAAATCAAAACAAATTATTCATAGAGTTGGAAATATATCCATGCCGAGCACGATCCTCCTCCTTCAATATTATTTCTAGTTTTACTAGCAAGTAATGCAAGTAATAAACAATCTTGGATTATTGATGGTTGTGATGATAAGGAGGAGATTAATAATGATATCCTACCATTCACAAGAGGTAATAGAAAATTTCGAATTGAAATAAGGGAACTCGATGGAGATCATTTTACATCAAATGAGGTAGAAGATTAGTTGAACGAAGAGGAGATTTAATTGAAATTCAATAAAGAGCTAGATAATATTTAGGATTTTTTAAATCGATGTTCATATCTGATTTAATTGTAGGAATTAATTACCAAATATTAGTATTTATGATTTTGAATATTGTGTTTTTTTTTTTTGTTATATATATCATTGAAAATAAAGTTTATAATGCTTAATACTTGACCGAAGCTGTTTAGACATATTTATGAAATATCGAAAATAACATTCATCTAGTTTTAATTTTAAAGTCATACGGATCAAAAGCGTTCCATTTATTTAAAATAGATATTCTTGAAATACGGAAGATTTGTAAGAACAATATAAAGACCGGATTTATTTTTCACCTAATCACATCCATATTTGGTTCATAAACTTCAAATTTTCTAGAGAGGATCAATGTTCATATTTGAAACGTATGTAACTTAATTACTCCTGCACTCATCATGATATCAATGGTCAATTGGTAATAAATCGATACAATCACTAAACTTTGACATACAAAAAGACTTAGACTAATAGGTAGTTCAACAAATCAAGTCTAAAAACTAACAAGCTCTATTATCTAAGCTGAGACACATTTCCTGTAAAGTTTCAAGCACTG
>NC_036249.1:25630638-25648043 GCF_002742605.1 Olea europaea var. sylvestris | reverse complement strand
AAATAAAAAAAAAAAAATTGGTGGGGGGGGGGGGGGGGGGGGGGGGGGGGGGGCTGGGCTAGGCTGTAGCCCCCCAGGGTCCAAGAGGTTTTTTTTTAAGGCACCTTTTTTTTTTGGGTAAAAATTCAGTTTTTTATGTGTAAATTTTTTTTTTCCGCATAGTAGTTCGATTTGAAATTTTATAGTCCGGTCGTGGATCCAATCCTGAATTCGTCCCTGTTTGTCCTAGATCGGCTTTGGCGCTTTATTTGGGTTGAAGGATCGTAACTTTATCAATGGCATATGTGATTTATCTTGACAGTGGTGATTATTTGTTTGGGGAATAATGACATTGATACACCTAAAAGTGTATGGACTGGACCAAGACAAGTGTTGATAAATTCATGGTGGACCATCCTAAGGAATTAATCATACGTGATTGTCTTATGAATTACTGAAGTCCATTAGGAATATTTGTTAAAGCTTGTGAAGTTGAAGTTATTTAACATGTCAATATGTCAGTCATTCATTACGGTCATCACATCAGTATGTCAATAGGAATCGAAGTAGCGAACATGTATTAGCATTCCAAATCCATCACTTTATTCGATAGGTAAATGAGTTGAGTATTTTCTTAAGGTAACAATTTAAATCTATACTCAATATTTATGGATACTTGACATCGAACTCATGAGTTTTCGGTGGTTGTTAACTCGCTATCGAGTTCATGAGCTCTTCGGGTTGTTAACATGAGCTCCCTAGGTTCTTAACTTGACATCCAGTTCATGAGGTCTTTGAGATTTTAACTTGACACTAGTTTTTAAGTTCCTTGGGGTTATTAACTTGACACCGACTTCGTGAGCTCCTCGGCTTATTAACTTGATGTTGAGTTATTTTATCACATCAAGTTATTCAACTTGAAATCAAATTTGAGTACGTCGACCTTTAAACACATCACGTTTGCTAACGTCAAGACAAATATTTGGCATAAAGTAGCAAAGATTGACAATACAACATGATCGAACAAAATACCTCATTCGTAAACTTAAAATTTTTTACATAGCCTTTTTCATTACAAAAATGGGTCCAGGGTACAACCTAAACTAGGGGGCTTGGGTACCCGTTGGAACCACTGGGGCCATCTTTGACATCATCTTCATTGATGTATGCCCCATGTCACCCATTCGGACCTTAGGTCATTAAACACCCAATCATTACCTGTCCTCATTCACCTCGACCTCAAGCAATCTACACTCAACCCGAGCAATATGCATCTCATTTCCTAACCTCGAACATTCTAAGCGACGTCATCGAATCTTACACATGGATCCACGGAGGCAAATGATGTGTACAATTTATGTATGATCCAACCACCCACAATCCTAGCTCGAGATCATGATAACCTCGAGCGCACTCTAAATGTCACATCAAGTGAAAATAATTTTTTGGACGATTATAGCCCTACTAGAATTCAGTTATTTCAATAATACCTTATTTTCCATTTTTCAATAAGTATTTAATTTGTAAACTGTAAAAAAAACTATAAAATCCTTGTTCATGTATGTATTCCCTATTACTAATTCTCGGTTAATTAACATTTACATTCATTTAATTAATATTAATTAAAATTTCACGTTCACATTCATGTTCATGTCCTTATTATTAATTCTCAATTAATTAACATCACATTCATTTAATTATAATTTTACATTCAAGAATGTCGATCATTGTTCATGTCCATTTTGTTAATTAGCATCCAGTTTCACTTAATTGGAAACTAAATTATATTCATTTAATATAAATGATATAACATTCATTGTCACGTACATATTCCTTGTTATTAATTCTAAATTAATTAACATTTGCATTAATTCATGTATTGTATTTGTCATTCATCTTCATTTATGCATTTAGTTGTAATTCTAATACTCACATTCAAGTATGTATTTTTTCTATTGACGTGCATGTATAATAGTTAACATTTATATTCAGAGACTTGTATTTCTCTCATATTTAGATCAAAAGGATAAATAGATGGTCAAATATTACTTTCATAGCACTTATAAAGTATTTTAGAATAACGTGCAATTCACGTTTAACTGTGACCAGTCTCTATAATTACCAAGAACCAGTTATTATTCATGTATGCATTGATTTAGTTCATAGACTTATGCCTATATTTTCTCTTTTCACTAACTCAAGTATCGAAAAAACGACGAGAACATACCTCGACGCATTTTTTAAGGTCTTGGAAATCCTACTCATGCTTATTCTTGGTTGTCAAGCTCGGGTACAAATACAAATCTAAGAAGCCCTCATTTTAAGTTTTAGAGATCCTACTTGTGCTCATTTCCAATCGTCCAGTTCAGTATTCACGGATTATAGGTAGTATCAACCCCCATTTTCTAAAATTTATTTTTTTCACACTATTTATGGGATCTTTAATTTTTATTTACTTTTCAACTTTATATTTCTAACTTTCATAAAAATTTACAAAAAAATATATATATATTATTTTTGGCTAAACCAAACACAGCTTGTTATCTAGTTTTTTTTCTATACTTTGTTCAAGAATATTTGCAATCTTTAATATCTCAATTCCCATATCTCATTCACTCCCGTGTTTCTGCCTATTTGGAGTTAAGCTTCTAGACTGACTGATCAAGTAATGACAACACATGCTTCTTATCAACCCACAATATTTTGGGTTCTCCCTTTTCTAACAACATTACAAGATTACTTCTCCTATGTATTAATTGAATTGAAACATTAAAAGATAGAGTAATGTTATTTATCGTATTGGTTTTAATCATTAGTTTATGTGACAATTACATGATATTAAATGATAGTTTCATTTAAATATAAAGCCACATAACTTAATTGAACATGTAAAATTTAGCTACCTAAACTGGTGATCTAGCATCAATGGTATTAGATTGTATCATTCTAAAAGACGGGTTGAACTGGTTTTGCTTTTCCGAGGCAATAGGTCAACATTTTAGTTACAAATATTGCTAATCTTTATTGTTTATGCAAATACTTAATTAAGAAGAATGATTGCATATCTAATTAAAAACTCAATCATTCCACGATAATTGGCAACTATTTCGTACCGTGGACTTTTCAAAGTAAACCACAAGTTGGTGCCAGATAAGACGGTTGACATCCCCCTCCCAACCCCCACGCCAAAAAAAAGGAAAAGAAAAGTAAAGATAAGATAACTAGGTAATGCAAACCACACGGAAACATATGAAACTTATGAAAAGTTGACCAAAATATAGAAAAATATTTTTCAGAACAACACATATTTTTGGGCTTTGGTGCAGACTTCGACTAAAAATCAACTTAAAAATGTAAGATCGTTTATATTATAACAAATGACTAGAGTACGAATTAAAGTTTAAATGCTTTTTTAAAAACTAAATAATGTTTAGTAAAATAAATTATAGTATTCTATGGAACATTTTTAGTGTTACTTATCCTACTTGTTTTTTCAAAATAGTATTTTCAGATGTCGTATGGTGTTGCAATTTCCTTTTTCTGTTCTATGCAATCCAGACGAAAAGTTTTACAGATGATTATAGAGGCACTGAAAACTATGATATAACCATTACATATAGACAAAAATGATAATTTAGAATGGTAAGAGCAGTATAAATACTAACTAGGAATTTGGAAAGAAGCAAAGATGTTTAACATGTACAATATGAAATTAGACTCTGACTGGCTGGTTCCCTACTGTTGATCTGATAAAACCGTAACGTAAATTTCCAAGATATTCTATTTATCATCTGCCAGAAATTTCAAATGAACTAGTAGACATTTCCCCTGCAGAAGATGAGGGAATTGATGATGTTGTGACAATACTGTCATCAGCTAACCCTAAAGCCATGAATCTTGATCTGATTAGATCAGCTCTCTTGGATCCAGCTGAGTTTAATTTATCAAAAACTGGCAGAATTTCATCCCTGTTAAGATATCTTATCACTTCCTTCATTGTAGGCCTTGATTCCGGCTTTCGATGAGAGCACAAAAGACCAAGTCCCATCACTAGTTCCATCTCTTCGATTGCATAAGTCGAATTCAGTTTAGAATCGACTGCATTGAGAATGTTGCCCGTCTGGATACAATCCAAAATCCGATCCACTAATATCGCATTCCGGTCTGGTTCATATGTGACTGGTGCTCTTCCACAGGCGATTTCAAGAAGTAGAATGCCGTATGCAAAGACATCAGTGCCTTTTGAGGCCTTCCCGGTTCGTGTCAATTCAGGTGCAATGTATCCGATAGTACCTACGACATTTGTGGTGTGTGAATTTTGACCATGGTCGTATAATCTTGCTAGTCCAAAGTCTCCTAATCGAGCATTCATGTCACGATCTATCAGAACATTGCTCGACTTTACATCACGATGTATTACGACCTTCTCCCACTCTTCATGTAAATATAGCAGCCCGGATGCAACGCCTTTGATGATATTGAATCTTTGCTCCCAACTCAAAACAGTGCCCATGGAACTATAGAGTAAAGAATGAAGACTTCCATTGGGAACATATTCATATACTAAAAGAAGATTTCTTTTATACTTACACCAACCTTGAAGATTGACCAAGTTTTTGTGTCTTAACCTTCCCAAGCTTTCGATTTCAGCTGCGAATTCTCTCGTTCCTTTCAATGTATCGTTCGATGTTATCTTTTTCACAGCAACCTCGGCTCCGGTAGCCTGTAAAACACCCTTGTAAACAGTTCCAAATCCTCCAACTCCAATGATCTCACTCTCCTTGAATCGCTTAGTGGCAACATAAAGATCCTTGTACCGGAACCGGCGAGGGCAATCCAATTCCCAGTCCTCCAAAACCTCAAACTTCATCACCTTCCGATATGTCAAAATACTTATCAATGCCAGCGCTAATAAAAATAACACAACTGAAAAAGTTGTAATAAGTGCTCTTTTCAGTTTATTTTGGGAGGAAGATGATTTTTCAGCTGGTATATCAGGAAGCTGAGAAACATCAAGTGGAACAGCAGTCCCGTTTAGCTTGAAACTCCATCCGAGGATGTAATGAGAACTTGCCTTATCCCCTGTCGATGCTGAAAATCCAGCATACATAAAATCCTTCATCTCCCGTGACAAGTCAATCGTGTGAGATAAAAGAGGCTTAATTGGCTTGTCAATTGTTGAAGGTGCAACAGTCACATTCACTGCCAATCCATCATAATCTATCCAAGCCTGGATTGGATTTTCGTCCTCCAAATCAATATCTTCCGTTTGCTGAGTCAACCCTTTGTAATACAATGCGGAGCCCGAGGCTTTGGAATCCAATCCATTGATGTTAATTCCGATATGGTTCCCGTACCTGTCTGATTTCTGGTTGTGTCCACTAACCGTGTCGAATTCGACCATGAAAAGATGGTTTGAAGAGTTTCCATCATTTGATGGGTTGACGACTCCTAGGAATTGTCCCCCGTCCCCAGAAAGTTGCGTCGACGGGGATAATATGAAGGCGAAGCCATAGCCCCCTCTGTTGGTATCAGAAGGGACAATTTGGAATACAAAATGAGTGCTAAATGAAGTAGCATTAGGGCTACTGTTTCCGGACATGGGAATTTGACTACGATCAAATGCACGGCCTATGACGTTCTTGGATCTATCAGTAAGTTTTAATGCTTTATCCTTGATTCTAGCATATCCATCTAGGACAAGATTTGATCCATTGAATCCATTGTATACAAAATCAAAGGTCTCAGATTTCAAGAAAAGGCTGCAGAAAAAGAGAAGAATAACTAAGGAACACAAGGGTTTAGCCATGGAGGAAATGAAAAATGCAAAAATATAAATTCAACTCAAATTGAACAAATGAGCTTATATAAACCATAGAAAGATAGGATAGAGACACACAAAGAATAAATCAACACAATGGGGTATTTGACCACAGACTGGCACCACGCTTGAGTTCCGTGGGGACACTTTCTATAGTATCCACTCAATCGCTCACTAATATCTAATCATAACTTAGCCTCTTTTGACAATCATTATTTTAGAACTCTACTTAATAAAGTTCAATTATACATTCACACAATAAAATATTTTGTACGTAAATCAATAACTTTCCCTACTTTTAACTAGTTACTCTTCAAAAATTCACTATTCAAAATATTGTTTTTGACAAATAATGGTTGTCAAATAAGGGCTTATAGATGCATGTATCTCTTTTAAAAGAATTAGACTATCTCTATCCTCATAGTATATTCCAATCTATTCTCTCGATAGAATTTGATTATCCTATTAACATAAGCTTCAAAAAATATCGAGTTATATATCGTACTTGATAAGTCTCTAATTTCTAATCTTGACCCAATTGCTAGATAGATTAGGGCAATTGCTTATCGGGAATAGACTTTCAAGAAATAGTAGTCGTCTTGCATCTAATCTCTTCTTGAGAATTGGATTGTCTTTATCTTAATTTTAGGATTCCTACATATTTTCTAGCAAGATTATAATTCTTGCATTCACATGGTCTCCTCCATTATACAACTTTCCAGCGTAACCTAGCGAGAACGTAAAAGATCCGGCAAGAAACTTGGAGGGACATAGAAAATTGCTAGTACCGAATTTAGGGACAGTCGTCACAGTCGTTAGAGGACGTTTCCCTGTTATGATTAATAATAATTGCTATTTGCCGTGTGATTGGAGGAGGTCTCAGTTTGAAGTGTTCATTTGTTCATGGTTCAAGAGTGACCAAATTTAAATTTATTATTATTATTATTATTATTATTATTATTGCTTGTTTTACTTAATCAATTTCGGTATATGAACAAACCACGGCCTTATTTTTTATTAATTAGAATCGAGTAATATAAAACTTTTCCACTCTAGAGAAATTCTTTATTTAACTATGTTATCTTGATTCTATATTATATAACAATGTTTGAAATATATAAATGGCATCTTCTTTCTTTTTGATTACCTTCCTCGCGTATGGATAAGATTGAATCCATTCGATTTCTAAAAAAAATTACTGAAGTGCTGACCATCTATTAGAGAAAAAAGAACAAATAGATCTCGTAGGATTCCCAAGAAATTAATTAGATAGTTCTATTTCTCAATCTTTCCGACTTGCTCCTATGGAACCAAAGTCGAAAAGATTGAAAATTTTGATAATAGATTTCTGAAGTAAAATTAATTTAATTATATAAGATATATTAAATGTGCGTTAGTCTAAGCTCAATTACGATTGACTTTAATAATATTAGAAAATAATAAGTCATCTAGAAAATAATACGTCATCTAATGTATTTTGTACCTTCATTAAACAAGTAAAATTCTATTTACAACGAGTGTCCAAACCTACTGATTGAGACACTTTTTATGCTTTATACAAGTTTAATACACATGGTATGGGGCCAATATAACAAATAGAATTATAGTTGGCTTAAGTTTTATTATTATAAAATGTAAATTTGAAATCACGTTTGACAGAATATTCAACTTAAAAGTGAATTTCACGTACATTTTTGACATATTCAATAGTGTTTTAATCACATTTGGTAAAATGGCTAAGCAACTTCAAAATTTGAATGTTTATTAGTCCCAGTTTGATGTAGATTAAAATCAGATTTCTTAGTAGATTTTGATGGAAGTGGATAAAATGTATGATTGAATTGTTGACTTTGACATGGATTAAATTTTGATTTTAATTTTCACCTGTTATACTAAAAATAAAACTTGAAATCATGTCATAATTGAATTAAAAACTCCAATAATTTTTACTTAAATCCTTTTGTTGGACTTGCTAGTTTAAGGAACATTCTATATCATTAATATTTTCCGATGCCATGTCAAACATTGACTTTTATTTCTTGAAATGGCTAAGGAACTAATCAACAAAATACATCGTTTTTCTTCTTTCCCACCCCACCAATTTTTTGTGGTATAAGATCAATGACTAGTAGACTTCATCAATTAATTTTTATGATTTTTTTTATTTTTTATTTTTTAATTCGATGAAGAAAGTAAGGGACCGTAGACGGTGAAGTCGTGGTCCAATTTATGAACAAGTTGTACCATTTGAAAAGGGCCAAAAGGCTGATAGAGATTTAACGCGTAGAGGAAAGACTCAGGTTATTTCATTTAAGTTGATTATATTTGGCACTCTTCCATCTCATTTATATAAGTTGATTTTGTATTTCACACGAACTAAGATATTTTATCTAATCATATTAAAAAAGCAATTTTTGTCAAAAAAAATTTCTAGTTTACACTTATTTAATAATCAAAAAAATAGTAATAAATTACTATTTGAAGTAGTACAGAAATTGAATGATGTAATTTTCAAATTAAATAAAGTTACATTAGTAAAGGAACAAAACAAAACATTCTCAATAAAAAAACATGACTACATATCTGGGACAAAAAAAAATTATAAGAAAAGTCAACTCATATAAATGGGGCGGAGAGAATTTTATTAATTATTATTAAGCTTAAAATAAATTAAGTTGCATTAGGTCATTTGAATTCGGTCCCGCACGCACGTAATCAAGGGTTAGGCTAACAGTCGTGATCAACATTATTCCATTTTATTGCTTGAACTTTTAATAAAATATGGATATTTGTCCAATTCTTTATATTCATAATTGAATCAACGATTCTTGAAATGTTAATTAGCTGTCACATTATCTCGTTGCATCAATAGTCCTCTAGAAAGGCATCAACGAATAATAGGTATGTAATATTAAGATAAAATAATAAACATTAAATAAGGATTTAAATTACTCCTTGCACCATATTTTACTAACCAAAACTCCTAATGGGAGCCAAGACTAATACGGCGCGGGTCACCTCTCTGTCAAGGTTCCCCACATTAGAAGATTTTGTATACCAAGAGCACTTCTCTTACATGATTTTTAAACAAGTACATCATCTCGACTTCTGTACTGGTGGCACAAAAATGAAATCGTGAAACAAAATACGATATGTAAAAATTTTATTTATGATAAACGATACAAAGTATTGTGGAATTGTTTTATTAAATTCAATAATTAATTTTTAAAATGCTATTTAATATTAATTCCAACTCTAATTACTTGTTAATTTCGTTGAAGTATAAGAATAAACGGTGAAATTACTTCATTTGCAGTTGACGCTTGTAAATAAGTTAATGCTTAGTTGAAGACCCCAAAAAGTCGATATCAGTAATGTGAAATTATTGATTAATGTTTTCAAATATTTGAGTCAAAAGATTCCCTCGATTTCTGAATTTTATTAAAATAAAAGAATAGGAAATGTTTTTGGAGTTTCTGAAATGTCTACTAGAGTTATCAAAACTTGTTCAAAATGAAAACACGAGCATCTTTCGAGGTTTCTTGCTTCCTAGCCCATATATGTACAAGAAAAATTGGAATTTTGTAAGGTAATTAACATTTTATTAATAGTTTCCTCACTCATCTAAATAGCTTATTCCGAAGAAGTTTGCACATTTAAAATAAAATATGCTCCTTAAAAATTTAAAAGAAATTTACCTCAAAATGTTTGATTATCTGAGTGAAAATTATTAAACCAATTATTTGTTAATAATCGATAATATAAGAAATAGGAATGCACATCGTGTCATGGTCAAAGATAAATTAAGGAAATAGTATGGAAAAGTTAAAAATAACCATTACTAAATATATTATTCTTTTTATTGGGTGTAGGTTTAAATTCAAAAAGAAATTAATTTTCTTTGACATTAAAAACCAAAAAAATATTGGATCTTTAGCGGCCCTTAGAAGGACCTTGGTACCCTGCTAGGGCCCATGTGGCCTTAGCAGCGCGGCTCTGCCAAACAAAATTACTTGGAATTTGAGTAACAATCTAGCAAAATCTACTTTGACATAAATTCCATAACAAGGAACTAAGTTTTCACTCTTCAAGTTATTCTCCAACTCTTTCATCATACCCCTTCAGGGCACACTATGCTTTTGTCGGGCATACTCAACAACTGAGAACTAAATTCAAGTTTTGCTTACCAACAAACTACTTTACGCACCAACCTTGCTTGAATCATTCCATTCACTTCCAACTCGTGTCGAGTCATCAAAATTGCTCTAATCACCAATAGCAACACAATTAACAAGATCACAACTAGCTCCACCAAAACTGCTGGAAGATTCCCCAATATCATTGCTCGAATCACTATGAGCAACCTGATCATAACCAATTCTACTTGAGTTATTGCTCATCAAACCCTAAGTTGAATCTGCTTCCACAACGATTGTCGAAAGCTTCCAAAACATGTAATCGGGACTTTCTTCGCCACCTTAACACAGCCCTGTACCCTTGCTAACTTTCAGAACTCTACCTCCATCGATATACAAATACACTTTTGGATCAAGAGTACTCAATGAGATAATATTTCATTTTAACCTTGTAACATGTCTTACAAAACCAAGTGTTCTGACCATTTCATCAACCATCTTGATTCTAACCTTACCAGCATCAGCTATTTTATGAGGCTCATTATTTTTATCACCTTGGAGCCCTTGTAACTATTTCACATGAATAAAATCAACCCGATTAGAACACATGTGAAAAGTATTAGCCGTATCAAGAATCTATTCTTTATCAAATTTGGAGTCACTATCAGTAATTGCGAAAAGATCTCCATCACTGTAGTATTCTTCTCCAAGATAAGCAATACCGAAAATTTTTAGTTGCTCCTTCTTATCTGTAGTAGATAAATTATTCTTGTTCTGCCACTCATAGCAATCATTCTTCATGTGTCCTTTGTTGTTGCAATGTCAACAGACTTTATCGCTATTAATATCCTTTACTCTACCCCATCCATGACCACCCATCGTCCTCTCATGTATAATAAGACCTTCTACTTGAGCCTCAGATTCAACGGCTAGATGCTTAATCTTCTCATTAGAATAAAGCCCATCATATACCTCGTCAATAATGAGAGTATCCAGACTATAAAGAATGGTATTTCTAAAGGAAACAGATGAAAGCGGCAATGAACATAACAATATTAGCCCTAAATCTTCTTTATCGTACTTGACCTCTATGGTCTCCAAATCAGCTTCAATTTTCTAGAACAGTGATAGTCGATCTTCCAAAGATCCACCTTCCATCAAGTGATGAGAATACAAGCGCTGCTTCAAGTGTAATTTACTGGTCAAGCTCTTTGTCATACAAAACTGCTCTAATTTCAGCTACAACCTATTGGCATTTTTTTTCCCTCTCCCATGCCCAAAATTTTGATTAGAAAGGTGAAAATGTATCTGTGAGAGGGCTTTCCAATCATTGTGGAGCTTATCCTCCGTACTCATTGTTACAAGCATTCTATCTACCCCAAGCGAAGGATCATCCAAGTCCAATTGAGCAAGAACTGCTCGCATCGTGATTTGTCACAAAGAAAATTTACTATTGCGATCCAAAAGTAGAATCCCAAATTTCATAGTTGTCATTCTTGAAACAATCAACCTTGCTTTACCAACTAATTTGGCCCTCTTAAGAACTGCCAAAAACCTTGGCTTTGATACCAATTTTTTGTAAAATAAACAAGATATTAGTATCGTTCTGATACCAATCATTGAAAATCAGGCCAAATAATAAAGACAAGAAATTAACAGTATATGAAAAATATTGGATCACACAACAACACAAGATTTATGTAGAAGAAGAGGAGAATTTCATAAACTAAAAAACTAAAATTGTTTTACAATATTTGATACTCTCAATCTAAATCTAAATAATTCTCTTAAATTTCTAACGTATACAACAATGATCTAATTGTTATGTTTTGCATATGAAGAGCCTACATCTCATACAGTATATATAGGAGGTCAATCTTGAAGTTATCGATGAAGTAGAGTACAAAAACGCAATAGAAATCAACAAGGAGATCACTTCAAACTCGTCCGTGGCGCCGCGACACCACCTACCCAGTGCCACAACATTGCATCGGGTGGCCTCAATCCATGTGCCCTATCTTCTTTGTGCATTGTCAACTCCCCGGTGCCTCGACTTTGTTCTTGTGTTTTCAAACCACTTCTTCATCAATTTCAAAGTCATTTTTCCAATCAAACTCTCAATCCTTGATGAAATTTGATCCATTATGAATTCAGAATTCCAAACCAATATTATCTAGGCTTCCTCCATGAATCTAACTTACAAATCACATGGAATTTGAATAAAAACCTGACAATGTCAAATCCACTTGGATGGATTATCTACTTATTAACTTTACTTAAATGTAAGCCTTAATTAGTGAACACACTCAATTATTTGAGTTGAACTTAATTATATTTAATTATCTACTGAAATCTTAAATTTTGAAATTTAATCAAGTCACAAAAAATTGAAATTTCAAATAAATCATCATTGTTAATCTATTTTAATTTTCAGTTACCAGTTAATAAATAATTTATATTTTATGTTAACAATCAATATTCCTTATGCATTATTTTTTTTTTCACGATAAATTAATCTAATATTATCTGTGCTCTATGTAACATCCCAATTTCTTGAAAAGGGCTAAGCGTTATTAAATCAAAAAAATAATATGTATCAAACACAAAAAAGAATGTAATGATCATTTATTTATATATAAAAAATGTGGTCTTTCAAAATAAAATAGAAATAACATTTATTCTCAAAAGTGACTAATCATTAAAAAAAATGAATTTTTCCGAGAATATGAATTCCCTTTTATTTAAATAAGAACATTCCGCCCGATTACCAGCTCCAAACTTCCGATCTCTAATTACTTGGAAGGGGGGAAAACTTAAAGGGGTGAGATTTAAGAAAATCTCAATAAGTGTATTTAGTGAACAAGTAATTTACATTTAACTTAAGGAAAATAGGATTTCATATCATACGTATAGGAGACACATGAACTACTCCGAACATAGGTGGTAGCAATTCATGTGCGTAGCGTTACTAAACTACAGCCCTCTTATCATAACATATATGGCCCATAAAATGAATTCCAAAATTTAAAGTACAAAATATAAATTCACATAAACCACTGCAACATCACTTACCTTGTAATAAAATTTGATAAATAAGTGTGTGAAGAACTTGAATGCCAAAAGTCCCCTTGCGAATTCTTGTGTGTAGGACAAATGACTTGTGTGTGAGAGACGTGAGTTGTGTGAGTGGAAATGATAAAATACCATCATGGGTTAAAATGGAATCTTTCCTTTATTTTCTCCATTATTATGGTATTTACAATTATTGATTTCTTGTGTCTAAGACAAATGAAGTGACTTGTGTGTGAAAGAAGAGTGATTGCCGTGAGATTGGGTGTGAAAAATAATAAAATATTGCCATGAATTGGAGAGTGGAATCTTTCCTTGTGTGGAAATGGAAATTTTCCTTATTTGTTCCATATTTATGGTAATTGTCATTATTCTTACTTTAATTTGGCATCCTTGACATATATACATGCATGTAATTATGTCAATTACCTAAACATATTTTAGTCATACATGGTAATATGTAATCTACTTAATTATTCCATAAACAAAATGATTTTCTAATTAAACACGTCCTTAACTATGAATAGTCCACAATTTGATCCGTAAATTATGTAAACAAAATAATTTGGTCCTTTGATATTCAACTTCTAGCTAATAGGTCATAATTTCTAATATTAATGACTATAACGAATTTTCTGGCCATTTAAAGACCACTTCCCTCTCAAAGCATAAAATTGTTGCATGATATTTAGAAAGCCAATCCATCCCCAAGATTATGTCGAATTCATGTATATCCAAAGCATATAAGTTTGTTTCCAAGGTCCTACCATTAATTTCTACCTCAGTTGTCCTTACAATACGATTTGTGGTAAATACATCTCCTGAGTGGATGATAAATTCTAAACGTGTATGTGTAAGTTCTCCAATAACATTTAGTGGACGCATAAATTTCGGAGATATAAAGGATTGAGTAGAGCCAGAATCTATCAAAACATAAGCAAGTGTGTTGGATATAAGGATGTTACCTGCCAAGACATTTCGGTTCTGATCCTCTTCATGTTCAGTAAGGCTGAAAACTCTATCTTGTCCTCTAGGTGGGTTTCCTGGTTTCTGCTTCTTGGGGCAAAACTTTATTATGTGACCTGTCTCACCACAGTTCTAGTACGTATTAGTCCCCATACGACATGTCCCATCATGGCATTTCTAGCATTTGCCGCAAATGAGGAGTTCAGGATAATTGCTCGAAGTTGGCCCTCCTTTGTTCCTCTTTATGAAGTTCTGCATTTCTTTGCCCTTGTTGTCTTGCCATTTACGCTTCTTCAGTGGTGCAAGCTGCTGCTCTTTATCGGTCCTGTTGGAGCTTTCTTTGAAATTAGCTAACTATACCTTTGCTAACACTTGGTGATATGTTCCCAACTCAAAGGTAACCACCGCCTGTCGAAAGTCATCACGCAAACCCTGTTCGAAGCGTCTAGCTTTCTTTCTTCCGTGTTGACTAAGAATGGATCATAGCGAGATAATTCTTCAAACTTCCTTTCATATTCTGCCAATGATAAGTTTCCTTGTCTGAACATTAGGAATTTTGCTTTTTTCTGGTTTCAAATGTTGGTGGGGGAAGTATTTCTGCAGGAATAATTCTTTAAATTCATTCCACGTAAAGTCTTGTCCAGCTGCTCTGGACCTGTTGGTCATTTCCCAGCATTTCTTGCTCCTTTATCCAGCTTGAAGGTTGCACAAATTACCTTTCGATTTTCGAGGCACTCAACAAGTTCGAAAATTTGTTCCTATTTGCATATCTACTCTTCTGCAGCCAGTGGATCTGTGCCTCCCTCAAAGCTAGGCTGTTGTAACTTGCGATATTGTTCCACTATTGCAGCCACACTCCTCTTTTCAGGTGGTGGTGTAACGCGTGGTGCAGCGGGTGGTGTCATATTACGCATCGCTTCCAAAAACTACATAAATTGGTTGCTTTGATTGATGTTGTGGTCGTTGTTCGTTTCAGTAACCCTCGCCTGGGGTTTCCCATTCCTATTGTTCGAGTTTCTAGAGTGGGTTGCCATTACCTTAATGAAATGTAAATATAGAAATACTCAACCGCTAGATTAAGAATGAAGAAAAAAATAGCAAATTTTATGTCATTTAATCTCAATAATTTGCATAAACCAAATGGATTCCATGGTATCCAATTCATCCATTTATTCAAATAAATACTGCTTTAAAGATAATACTCATACATAATTTCCTATCATCTAAAAATTTCCCCCAGCACTTTCATCTCAACCTCCCTCCGGATTTTCCCCAGGGTTGTGCCTAAGGTCCTTTGCGGAATAGGATGCAGGGTGGTACTCAGGGTCCTCCTCAGGGTCTTCTTCAGTCTCTTCCCTTACTGCTTCCCCGATAATGTTACCCCTATTGTCAATTGTTGGTACACTTGGAAAGTGGCCAATGCTAGTTGAGCTACGTGGATGGCGACGATCAAGCTCGTATCCCAATGGCCTATCGATATTCCTAGTATCTTCAGTGTTTATTATCCACCTGTCCCTCAAACATAAAATCAATACGGCGGGGGAGGCTTGGTACTCAAACATTTCTTCGAGCCTCTCAAGAAACTGTCTCCAATATGGGCTAAGTGCTCTACGGAAATGATAGACAATCTCATCTCTATGGAAATCAAGTCCATTCCTTCTTGCCCCCTGATGATTCACTCTACAGCGTCTAAATGCTCCAACAAGTTGTGGTTCGAATTCCTCACATACGTCCTATGCAACCTCAGGAACATTTCATGTCTGCGGACTTGGTCTCTAGCCGATTGCGTGCGTCTATTAACCATCTAAGGAAATGAATTTATAATCACTTATTCAATTTAAATCAATGGTTAAGCACATTGTTTCATGACAAAACATGTTCCATAAACCGTAACGGCACTTCCTAGTTGAAGGAGTCTCTATATAGGTACATTTCTTAACTTCTAATCTTTTAGTATTTATATATTCAGAAATCTTGAAGTTTAAATTTTCATGTCTACACGATAAAATTTAGGCACATATAAAGAGAAGTTCATATGTAAATAAGCACAATTTTCATAAATAAATTAAGTTCTAATTTACTTAATTTGTAACATCCCAATTTCTTGAAAAGGGCTTAAGTGTTATTTAATTAAAAATAATAATATGTATCAAACACAAAAAAGAATGTAATGATCATTTATTTTTATGAAAAAAAAATGTGGTCTTTCAAAATAAAATAGAAATAACATTTATTCTCAAAAGTGACTAATCATTAAAAAAAAAAGGAATTCTTCCGAGAATATGAATTCCCTTTTATTTAAATAAGAACATTCCGCCACCACCAACCAATTATCAGCTCCAAACTTCCGATCTCTAATTACCTGGAATGGGGAAAAACTTAAAGGGGTGAGATTTAAGAAAATCTCAATAAGTATGTTCAGTGAACAAGTAATTTGCATAAGGAAAATAGGATTTCATATCATACGTATAGGAGACACATGAACTACTCCGAACATAGGTGGTAGCAATTCATGTGCATAGCGTTACTAAACTCTGGTCCTCTTATCATAACCTATATGGCCCATAAAACGAATTCCAAAATTTAAAGTACAAAATACAAATTCACATAAACCACATGCAACATCACTTAACTCGTAATGAAATTTGATAAATAAGTATGTGAAGAACTTGACTGCCAAAAGTCTCCTTTTGAATTCTTGTGTGTAGGACAAATAGAATTCCCTTTTATTTAAATAAGAACATTCCGCCACCACCAACCAATTATCAGCTCCAAACTTCCGATCTCTAATTACCTGGAATGGGGAAAAACTTAAAGGGGTGAGATTTAAGAAAATCTCAATAAGTATGTTCAGTGAACAAGTAATTTGCATTTAAATTAAGGAAAATAGGATTTCATATCATACGTATAGGAGACACATGAACTACTCCGAACATAGGTGGTAGCAATTCATGTGCATAGCGTTACTAAACTCTGGTCCTCTTATCATAACCTATATGGCCCATAAAACGAATTCCAAAATTTAAAGTACAAAATACAAATTCACATAAACCACATGCAACATCACTTACCTCGTAATGAAATTTGATAAATAAGTATGTGAAGAACTTGACTGCCAAAAGTCTCCTTTTGAATTCTTGTGTGTAGGACAAATAACTTGTGTGTGAGAGAAAGGTGAGTTGTGTGTCTGGAAATGATAAAATATTGTCATGTATTAAAATGGAATCTTTCCTTTATTTTCTCCATTATTATGGTATTTACAATTATTGATTTCTTGTGTGTAAGACAAATGAAGTGACTTGTGTGTGAAAGAAGAGTGATTGCCGTGAGATTGGGTGTGAAAAATAATAAAATATTGCCATGAATTGGAGAGTGGTTTCTTTTCTTGTGTGGAAGTGGAAATTTTCCTTATTTGTTCCATATTTATGGTAATT